>NC_137897.1:111325897-111571454 GCF_963455335.1 Martes martes
CAATAACTGGGGAGAAACTTGTGGAAATCGATTGCAAATTGAATAGGACAGAGATTATAGTGATAGATGAAAGAGTAAATTCAATCAAAGAGGGAGAGAGGAACAGAGTCAGCAGGTATCAGAGAAGATGGGCTTATTTCTAACATTTACTCTTTGTTTTCTGTATGTCTTATACTTTTTTGTTCTCTTTTCTATTACTGCCTTATTTTGTATTTAATTTTTTGTAGTGTACCATTTTGATTTCCTTCTCATTTCCTTTGTATGTATTCTTAGATATTTCATTTGTGGTTACCATGGGGATTACAATTAACACTTTAAATTTCTAAAAATCTAGTTTGTGTTAATATCAACTTAGCTTCAGTAGCTAGTAAATCTTTATTCATTTAGAGCTCTGTCCCTCTTCTCCATGTTGTGGTTGTCACAAATTATATCTTTATATATTCTGTCCCCATTAACATAGACTTATAATTCATTACTTTATGCATAGTCTCTTAAAACACTTAGGAAAAAAAAACTATAAATCAAAAATACAATACTGACTTTTCTATTTACCTATTAGTTATCTTTACTACAGTTGCTGTTGTTTAAATGTCTACATATAACTTCACATTCCTATCTCGTGTCCTTTCATTTCAGCCTAGAGAATTCCTTTTAGCCTCTCTTGTATGTCTATTAGCAATGATCTTCTTCAGCTTCTGTTTATGTGGGAATTTTTAATTTTGCCTTCATTTTTTGAAGGATAGCTTTGCTGAATATGGAATTTTCGTTGAGTTTTTTTTTCAGCACTTTAAAACTGTCATTCTCTTCAAACTGGTGCATCCACTCTGGAAACAGTATGGAGGTTCCTCAACAAGTTAAAAATAGAACTACCCTATGATCCAGTGTTTGCACTACTGGATATTTACCCACAGAATACAAAACTACTAATTCAAAGGGATACACGCACCCTGATGTTTATAGCATAGCCAAGATGGAAGCAGCCCAAGTGTCCACCAGTTGAAGAATGAATAAAGAAGAAGTGGTATACATACACCATGGAATATTACTCAGCCATAAAAAAGAATGAAATCTTGCTATTGGCAATGACATGGATGGACCTCAAGAGTATTACGTTAAGTGAAATAAGCCTGTTAGAGAAAGACAGATACTGTATGAGTTCACTTAAATGTGGAATTTAAGAAACAAAACAAATGAGCAGAGGAAAAAGAGAGAGAGAAAATAAGAAACAGATTCTCAACAATTGAAAAAAACTGATGGTTACCAGAGGGAAGGGGGGGATGGGTTAAATAGGTGATGGGGATTGAAGAATGCACTTGTCAGAGAAAGACAATTATCATATGGTTTCACTCATATGTGGAACATAAGGAATAGTCCAGAGGACCATAGGGGAAGGGAGTGAAAACTGAATGGGAAGAAATCAGAGAGGGAGACAAACCATGAGAGACTCTGGACTCCAGGATACAAAATGAGGATTGGGTAACTAAACCTAATAATAAAAAAAATAAAGTAAAAAATAAGGAGTGCACCTGTGATGAGCACCTGGTGACTAAAATAAAAAATTAAAAGTACCAATAGAAAATTAGAAAATCTACTAATAGAAAATAATATAAGATTCTATCTTTTTGATATACCTAAGAAATAATTTGGAGTGTTTGAAACAAAAGATAATTAATTATTAAGCCAATAAGAAATAATTCAGGGTTCATTTAATTACTGCTCAAGATTGAATTTAGGTCAAAATAATAATATATAACACTTAGTAGTATGTAAGGGGGCACTTGAATATTGCTAAAGAAAACAGTTTAAAAGAAGAAAAGAAGAAAAATAACCTTTGCAGAGCCTAGAGATCAACCCGAGTTGAAAATGCTGTCTTCTCAGGTCTATTCTGAGCATGCATACTGCCCTAGGCACGTGTATGGTTTTCTAAATTCCCTGTTCTACATGGGTATTTTTCAATACCCAGTATTTCAAAGAAGCTCTCCCCAGCTTTTCCTTCCAGACTTCTGATGCTTAACCATAATTTTTGCCTCAGACAGCTGCAGGTGGTTTGTTTGCTTCAAAGTGCTTTTTGAGGAATGCTTACTACTTTTTCATCCAAAGTGAGCTAGTTCCCAATGAGGTAAAACCAAGTCAGACACTTTGCATCTGTCCGTTAGGTAGCCTCTACACTGGTTACAACAGAAAAACAAAATCTTTGTAAATAACATCTGCTCTACTGCCCTGGAATCAGAGACCAGAATTTCATACTGGAAATGTAGACTGTTAAGCTTCAAGGCCACCACTGACCTGGGGAAAAGGGTTAAGGTAAAGGCAAATAAAAATGCCACAAATCTTTCCTATTATGTTAAAGTTGCCCTTTATCTTAATTCAGCACATGCTTGGCTGTTGTGAATCTTTGACTATTTTCCAGAGTTGTGACAAAAGTTATTCAGAGGTTTTGCTTGATTTTTCCATTTTTTTATAGAGAGGTTCTTAGAGCTGCCTACTCCACCTTTTCTTTCACCTTCCCATTTTTTCCTTTTAAGAACCAAGTTAAGTTAATCTTAATTAAACATTGAGCAACAGAAATCAATTGTGGTGAAGTCTCATATAATATTATTATAGGAAAAAGAGAGAATAATGAACAAAATAATGTCCCTATACACAATGAGAACACACTGGAAAGATACGCTCACAAAACAGATGAATAGTGTAAGAAATCTTTCCAGAAAGTTTTAGAAAGTATAAAACAGCATGAGATATGATTGTACAAACTAAAAAAATAAGATTATTAAAGAAAAAGGACAGGTTGAAAAACCATGAGAATCTAAGAAGGAATTCAAAATGAAAAAAAACAAATATGATCTAACTGAAAAATGAACTAGAAAAAAATACCAAAGCAAACTAAAGCCATGGAAAATGCCTTAAGAATAATAAAACGTGGAAAATAAGAATTTTTTTTTAATTTTGGAAGAAAGAAAGAAAGACAAAAAACGGTTTTAAGAGAGATATAGATGTATCTATAGATATATATAGAAGATAAAAGATAGAAATCAGATTTTATGGATGAATCTCTTTCTGTCCCAGAAAGAAACAAAACAATGCATCAAATAAACCCAAACAAATTAGCCAACAAAAAATTTAAATCAAAAAAGCTTTTGTAGAATACATTAAGATTTAAAATTAATATCAAAAGTACAAAAGGTATATCTGGGAAAATCAGCCGGAAATTGTCAGGAGCATAAGGAGTTTAAGTAAAAAACAATTTGACTTTAAGGGGACATAAAAACTTCAAACATCCAGGCAGCAAGCTGTGTGTTAGTGTAAAGAAAAGCAAATTGTCATCAGATTTCACAACAGTTCTTTACCAAAAGGCAAGGGGAAAAATGTATTTAATATACTTGAGGAAAGAAAATATGACCTGAGGATTTTATATGCAGCCAAGGGAAAAGGCCACCAAAAAAACTCTTATGGATATGGAAGAAATCAGAGTATTCGTCCCATGAGCCTTTCGTGAAGAATCTATTAGAGAAAAAGTTCCAGAAAACAAAGTATATGGAGAGGTATTGGTATGAAGACAAGTGATTGGAAGTTGAAACTAGGTAAATAGTTTACATAACTACTAAACAATTAAATTGTAAAAAGCCAGTTCTTTTTTTATAGAGGTATAATTGATGTACATTCAAATGCAGATTCTTAAGTGTACAGTTTGATGAATTTGGGTAATGTATATATTTGAATAATCATTACCCACATCAAGATAAGAGAACCTTTCCAACGTTCCAGAAAGCTTTGTGTCTCTTTCCAATTAACCCATCTCCAGAAGGAGTCATTCTGAATTTTATTACCATTACCCTAAGTTAGTTGTGCCTGTTCCAGAAGTTCATAGTAACAAAATCTTAGAGTGTATACTCCTTTTTTTCCAGCTTCCTTTGCTTAGAATAAACTTTTGAGATTCATCCATGTATCATTACTCTGTTATTTTATTGCTGAGTGGGCCAAAAGTGCATGAAAATAACAGATGGACACTTGGGTTGTTTTCAGTTTGGGCTATTATGAAGAATATTGCCATGCATATTTTTGTACAAGTCTTATGAACTATGTAGGCATCTATTTCTCCTGGTAAATAGCTAGGAGAATTGCTGTGTCAGAGTGTTCAGATAGAGGTTTAATTTTATTAGAAATGCTAAAATTTTTTTCCAGAGTGAAAACACCATGCTATACTGCAACAACAATATAGGAAAGTTTCTGTCATTCTATATCCTTGCCAAAACCTTGTATTTTCATTCATGTAAGCAATTCCAATGTGTATACAGTGATATTTCTTTTGGGTTCAGTTTGTATTGTCCTAAATTCTAATAATGTTAAGTATCTGTTCATGAACTAATTGGCTATTTCTGTATCTTCTTTTGTAAAGTATTTATTCAAATACTTTCCAATTTTAGTTGTTTGTTTGGTATTGGTTAGTAAGAATTTCTTAACCGTTCAGATACAAGTCCTTTGTCAGATACGTGCATTGTGAAAATGGTTTCCATGTCTATTTTTTGTTTTGTTTTGTTTTGTCTTCTTAATGGTATCCTGTGATGAGCAGAGTTTTTTAAAATATTAAGTCCAATTTATTTATTTTGTATTCTTTTTTTAAGATTTTATTGATTTATTAGAGAGAGAGCACACACAAGCAGGGGGTAGGGGCAGAGGGAGAAGGACAAGCAGACTCCCCACTGAGCAGGGACTCCCCCCCCGACGTTGGGCTCAATCCCAGGACCCCGGAATCATGACCTGAGCCAAAGGCAGACGCTTAACCCACTGAGCCACCCAGGTGCCCCACACATTTGTTTTACTATAGATATCAAGTTGTTCCAGCACCACTTGCTGAAAAGATTTCTTCTTTCCATTGAATTTCATTATCACCTTTGTTGGAAATCAATTGATTGTGTACATCTGGGTCTAGATGTAGATCGTCTATGCTGTTCTTTAATTTATTTATCTTTATGCCAATACCACGCTGTCTTGATTAATGTAGCTTCAAAATACATATTGAAGACAGATAGTTTAAGTCATATATTTTTCTGGCTGCTCTGGAGCCTTGAGTTTCCATATGAATTTTAGAGTTGGCTTGTCAATTTCTCATTTTAAAAAGCCTGCTTCAGTTTTTATTTGGATTACATTAAGTCTATAGAACAATTAGTAGAAAATTGACATCTGAATAAGATTATGTCTTCCAGTCCACAAATAATTTTGATATCGCTAATTTCTCTGGGAAATATTTTGTAGTCTTATGTGTAGAGTTCTGTAACATTTTTTGTTAATTATTTCTAATATACATATAGACATTGTTATGTGTATTTTTTTCTTGTTTTCTAGGCCATTCAGTGACATGTTGAAGACTAGTCAGGAGAGTAAATATTCTTGCTCTATTTCTGATACTAAGGGTACACAAATAATGATTTATCATTGTGAATTAAGCTGTGAATTAATTGTAAGTTAAGCTGAAAATTTTCATAAATACCATTTATCAAAGTTAGAAACTTACCTTTTATTCTTAGTTTGCTGAGAAGTTTGTAATGAACAGGTTTTCAATTTTACCACACACTTTTTCTGCATCTATTGAAACGAACATATGGTTTTTCTGATTTATTCTATCCATTTGGTGAGTTATGTTAATTTATTTTCAAATGTTAAACAACGTTTGCATTTTGGGGGTCACCCCACTTGGTCATGATATAGTATCCTTGTAGTAGAACTCTGCATTCAATTTTCTAATATTTTTTAATCAATGTATTTATTTTAATAAACATATAATGTATTTTTATCCCCAGAGGTACAGGTCTGTGAACCACCAGGTTTACACATTTCACAACACTCATCATAGCACACACCCTCCCCGATGTCCATATCCCCACCACCCTCTCCCATCCCCCCTCCCCCTAGCAACCCTCAGTCTATTTTTTGAGATTGAGTCTTTTACAGTTTTTGTTCCTCCCAATCCCATCTCCTTTCATTTTTTCTTTTCCTACCTCCCCCCAACCACCCCACATTGCATCTCCACTTCCTCATATCAAAGAGATCATATGATAGTTGTCTTTCTCTGATTGACTTATTTCGCTAAGCATAATACCTTCTAGTTCCATCCACGTCGTCGCAAATGGCAAGAGTTCATGTCTTTTGATGGCTGCGTAGTATTCCATTGTGTATATATACCACTTCTTTATCCATTCATCTGTTGATGGACATCTAGGTTCTTTCCACAGTTTGGCAATTGTGGATATTGCTGCTATAAACATTCGGGTGCACGTGCCCCTTCGGAGCACCACGTTTGTATCTTTAGGATATATACCCAGAAGTGCAATTGCTGGGTCAAAGGGTAGCTCTATTTTCAGTTTTTTGAGGTACCTCCACACTGTTTTCCAGAGCGGTTGCACCAGCTTGCATTCCCACCAACAGTGTAGGAGGGCTCCCCTCTCTCCGCATCCTCGCCAGCATCTCTCATTTCTTGACTTGTTAATTTTAGCCATTCTGACTGGTGTGAGGTGGTATCTCATTGTGGTTTTGATTTGTATTTCCCTGATGCTGAGGGATGTGGAGCATTTTTTCATGTGTCTGTTGGCCATCTGGATGTCTTCTTTGCAGAAATGTCTGTTCATGTCCTCTGCCCATTTCTTGAGTGGATTATTTCTTCTTTGGGTGTTGAGTTTCCTAAGCTCTTTATAGATTTTGGATACTAGCCCTTTATCTGATATGTCGTTTGCAAATATCTTCTCCCATTCTGTCAGTTGTCTTTTGGTTTTGTTAACTGTTTCCTTTGCTGTGCAAAAGCTTTTGATCTTGATGAAATCCCAATAGTTCATATTTGCCCTTGCTTCTGTTGCCTTTGGCGATGTTCCTAGGAAGAAGTTACTGCGGTTGAGGTCAAAGACGTTGCTGCCTGCATTCTCCTCAAGGATTTTGATGGATTCCTTTCTCACATTGAGGTCCTTCATCCATTTTGAGTCTATTTTCATGTGTGGTGTAAGGAAATGGTCCAATTTCATTTTTCTGCATGTGGCTGTCCAATTTTCCCAGCACCAATTGTTGAAGAGGCTGTCTTTTTTCCATTGGACATTCTTTCCTGCTTTGTCGAAGATTAGTTGACCATAGAGTTGAGGGTCCATTTCTGGGTTCTCTATTCTGTTCGATTGATCTATATGTCTGTTTTTGTGCCAGTACCATACTGTCTTGATGATGACAGCTTTGTAATAGAGCTTGAAGTCCAGAATTGTGATGCTACCGACTTTGGCTTTCTTTTTCAATATTCCTTTTGCTATTCGAGGTCTTTTCTGGTTCCATATAAATTTTAGGATTATTTGTTCTATTTCTTTGAAAAAAATGGATGGGATTTTGATAGGGATTGCATTAAATGCGTAGATTGCTTTAGGTAGAATAGACATTTTCACAATATTTGTTCTTCCAATCCATGAGCATGAAACATTTTTCCATTTCTTTGTGTCTTCCTCAATTTCTTTCATGAGTGCTTTATAGTTTTCTGAGTATAGGTTCTTTGCCTCTTTGGTTAGATTTATTCCTAAGTATCTTATGGTTTTGGGTGCAATTGTAAATGGGACTGACTCCCCAATTTCTCTTTCTTCTGTCTTGTTGTTAGTGTAAAGAAATGCGACTGATTTCTGTGCATTGACTTTATATCCTGACACTTTACTGAATTCCTGTATAAGTTCTAGCCGTTTTTGAGTGGAGGCTTTTGGGTTTTCCACATATAGTATCATATCATCCGCAAAGAGTGATAGTTTGACTTCTTCTTTGCTGATTTGGATACCTTTCATTTCTTTTTGTTGTCTGATTGCTGAGGCTAGGACTTCTAGTACTATGTTGAACAGCAGTGGTGATAACGGACATCCCTGCCGTGTTCCTGACCTTAGCGGAAAAGCTTTCAGTTTTTCTCCATTGAGAATGATATTTGCGGTGGGTTTTTCATAGATGGCTTTGATTATATTGAGGTATGTGCCCTCTATCCCTACACTTTGAAGAGTTTTAATGAGGAAGGGATGCTCTACTTTGTCAAATGCTTTTTCAGCATCTATTGAGAGTATCATATGGTTCTTATTCTTTCTTTTATTAATGTATTGTATCACATTGGTGGATTTGCAGATGTTGAACCAAACTTGCAGCCCTGGAATAAATCCCACTTGGTCGTGGTGAATAATCCTTTTAATGTACTGTTGGATCCTATTGGCCAGTATTTTGGTGAGAATTTTCGCATCTGTGTTCAACAAGGATATTGGTCTGTAATTCTCTTTTTTGATGGGATCCTTGTCTGGTTTTGGGATCAAGGTGATGCTGGCCTCATAAAATGAGTTTGGAAGTTTTCCTTCCATTTCTATTTTTTGGAACAGTTTCAGGAGAATAGGAATTAATTCTTCTTTAAATGTTTGGTAGAATTCCCCTGGGAAGCCATCTGTCCTGAACTTTTGTTTGTTTGGAGATTTTTGATGACTGTTTTAATCTCCTTACTGGTTATAGGTCTGTTCAGGTTATCTATTTCTTCCTGGTTCAGTTGTGGTAGTTTATATGTCTCTAGAAATGTATCCATTTCTTCCAGGTTGTCAATTTGTTGGCATAGAGTTGCTCATAGTATGTTATAATTGTTTGTATTTCTTTGGTGTTGGTTGTGATCTCTCCTCTTTCATTCATGATTTTGTTTATTTGGGTCCTTTCTCTTTTCTTTTTGATAAGTCTGGCCAGGGGTTTGTCAATCTTATTAATTCTTTCAAAGAACCAGCTCTTGTTTCATTGATTTGTTCTATTGTTTTTTTAGTTTCTATTTCATTAATTTCTGCTCTGATCTTTATGATTTCTCTTCTCCTGCTGGGTTTAGGCTTTCTTTGTTGTTCTTTCTCCAACTCCTTTAGGTGTAGGGTTAGGTTGTGTATTTGAGACCTTTCTTGTTTCTTGAGAGAGGCTTGTACCGCTATATATTTTCCTCTCAGGACTGCCTTTGCTGTGTCCCACAGATTTTGAACCATTGTGTTTTCATTATCATTTGTTTCCATGAATTTTTTCAATTCTTCTTTAATTTCCTGGTTGACCCATTCATTTTTTAGAAGGATGCTGTTTAGTCTCCATGTATTTGTATTCTTTCCAAATTTCCTCTTGTGATTGAGTTCTAGCTTCAGAGGATTGTGGTCTGTAAATATGCAGGGAATGATCCCAATCTTTTGGTACCGGTTGAGACCTGATTTATGACCCAGGATGTGGTCTATTCTGGAGAATGTTCCATGTGCACTAGAGAAGAATGTATATTCTGTTGCTTTGGGATGGAATGTTCTGAATATATCTGTGATGTCCATCTGGTCCAGTGTGTCATTTAAGGCCTTTATTTCCTTGTTGATCTTTTGCTTAGACGATCTGTCCATTTCAGTGAGGGGAGTGTTAAAGTCCCCTGTATTATTGTATTACTGTTAATGTATTTCTTTGATTTTGTTATTAATTGGTTTATATAGTTGGCTGCTCCCATGTTAGGGGCATAGATATTTAAGATTGTTAGATCTTCTTGTTGGACAGACCCTTTGAGTATGCTATAGTGTCCTTCCTCATCTCTTATTATAGTCTTTGGCTTCAAATCTAATTGATCTGATATAAGGATTGCCACCCCAGCTTTCTTCTGATGTCCATTAGCATGGTACATTGTTTTCCACCCCCTCACTTTAAATCTGGAGGTGTCTTCGGGTCTAAAATGAGTTTCTTGTAGGCAGCATATTGATGGGTTTTGTTTTTTTATCCATTCTGATACCCTGTGTCTTTTGATTGGGGCATTGAGCCCATTAACATTCAGGGTAACTATTGAGAGATATGAATTGAGTGCCATTGTATTGCCTGTAAGGTGACTGTTGCTGTATATTGTCTCTGTTTCTTTCTGATCTACTCCTTTTAGGGTCTCTCTTTGCTTAGAGGACCCCTTTCAATATTTCCTGTAGAGCTGGTTTGGTGTTTGCAAATTCTTTCAGCTTTTGTTTGTCCTGGAAGCTCTTTATCTCTCCTTCTATTTTCAATGATAGCCTAGCCGGATATAGTATTCTTGGCTGCATGTTTTTCTCGTTTAGTGCTCTGAATATATCATGCCAGTTCTTTCTGGCCTGCCAGGTCTCTGTGGATAGGTCCGCTGCCAATCTAATGTTTTTACCCTTGCATGTTACAGACTTCTTTTCCCGGGCTGCTTTCAGGATTTTGTCTTTGTCGCTAAGACTTGTAAATTTTACTATCAGGTGATGAGCTGTGGACCTATTTTTATTGATTTTGAGGGGCGTTTTTAGCATTTCCTGGATTTTGGTGTTTGTTCCCTTTGCCATATTAGGGAAATTCTCTCCAATAATTGTCTCCAATACACCTTCTGCTCCCCTGTCTCTTTCTTCTTCTTCTGGAATCCCAATTATTCTAATGTTGTGTCGTCTTATGCTGTCGCTTATCTTTCGAATTCTCTCCTCGTGGTCCAGTATTTGTTTGTCTCTCTTTTGCTCAGCTTCTTTATTCTCTGTCATTTGGTCTTCTATGTCACTAATTCTTTCTTCTGCCTCATTTATCCTAGCAGTGAGAGCTTCCATTTTTGATTGCACCTCATGAATAGCTTTTTTGATTTCAACTTGGTTAGATTTTAGTTCTTTTATTTCTCCAGAAAGGGCTTTTATCTCTCCAGAGAGGGTTTCTCTAATATCTTCTATGCCTTTTTCGAGCCCGGCTAGAACCTTGAGAATCGTCATTCTGAACTCTAGATCTGTCATATTACCAATGTCCGTATTGATTAGGTCTCCAGACTTCGGTACTGCCTCCTGTTCTTTTTTTTGTGTTGAGTTTTTCACCTTGTCATTTTGTCCAGATATGATTTGCTTTCTCCTCCTCTAGAATTCTGCTGTTCTTGGTGAGTGAAGTTGGTCTTGGCTGGGTTTCTTGTTGATCTTCTGGGGGAGAGGCCTGTTGTAGTGATTCTCAAGTGTCTGCTGCAGGCGGAATTGCACTGCCCTTGCCAGGGGCCGGGCTAAGGAATCCACTCCGGTTCGCTTTCAGGAGCTTTTGTTCCCTGAGCGCGTTCCATAGAGTCCAGAGGACGGGAATGAAGATGGTGGCCGCCCGGTCTCCGGTGTGGAGGAGCCGAGAGCTTGGGTTCCCGCTCCTCAATGCACCCTTAGAGAAAAGCGCCCAACCGCCCCGCCTCCCCGGCCTCCAGTCGCCCCTGGAGGAAAGCAGTCAATTGCTGACACTTGGAGAAAAGGGCCCGGTCGCTTCCGTCTCCGCCTCCGGCCGCGCTCCGAGCCCACCCAGCCTGCGACCGGCACAAGGTAACCCCGGGCTTAGAGCTCACTCCTCGGCTTTGTCACTGTAGCCAGCTTCCCCGCTCTAATACCTGCGAGCTCTCCGGCACTCAGACACCCCCGGTCCTTCTGTGACCACGTGGGTCCTGGGGTTACGCTGACCCCACATGGGCTTCCCCCCGGTTTAGCCTCCGGAGCGATGTCCCTCCGTGGAGCAGACTTTTAAAAGTCCTGATTTTGTGCTCCGTTACTCCGCCGCTTGCCGGGAACCGGCCCCTCACCCCGCGGTCTGTCTTCCCGTCGCTTTGGATTCACTTCTCCGCAGGTCCTACCTTTCAGAAAGTGATCAGTTTTCTGTTTCTGGAATTGTTGCTCTTCTTCTCTTCGATTTCCCGTTGGATTTGTAGGTGTTCACAATGATTAGATAAGCTGTCTAGCTGATCTCCTGCTACCCGATGTCGTCTTAGCCTGCTACTTCTCTGCCATCTTGACTCCTCCCCCAATTTTCTAATATTTTTAAAGGATATTTCTGCCTATCTTCATATAATTTACTGGTCTTTAATCTTCTTTTCTCTAATAATTAATTACAGTCTATAAAAGTTGTTTGGTTACTGACACAAACACAATGCAAAGTAAACATTTTTGAGACAAGTGGGGAAATTGAACATTACTAGATATTTGATGATATTAAGAAATTATTACTTTTTCTCTTGGTCTGTTAATAGTGCTGTAGTTAAACTTTTTAAAAGATCACTTTTTTTCTAAAGTTTTTGGACTATTCTAGTTTATTTACTTTCTATACAGATCTTTCAGAATCAGCTTGCCTGTATCTACAAAGAATCATGTTGGGGTTTTGTTTGTGTGCTAAACTATATATCAATTTGGGGATATTAACATCTTAACTGTATTAAGTTTTATAATCTTTGGACACAGTACATCTATTCAGAAAACATACAGTATTAATAAGTATGGGCAGAAACTGGGTCATTCATATACTGCTGGTGGGAATGCAAAATGATACACTACTCTGGAAAATGGTCAGTTTCTTACAAAGGTCAACATAGAATTACGGAATGGCTCAACAATCCCACATTTAGGAATTTAGTGAAGAAGAAAAAAGAAACGTTGTGTTCACATGAAAATGTTTATAGTAGCACTATTTATAACTACCAAAACTGGAAATAACTCACATGTCCATGAACTGTTGAATGAATAAACAAGCTAGCATATCCGTACTATAGAATACTAACTATTCAGCGATAAAAAGGAAGAGATTATGGATACATAAAACAACTTGAATGAACTTCAAAACCGTGTGCTAAGTGGAAAAAGGCCAGCCTTAAAAGGATACATGCTGTAAGATTCTATTTATATAACATTCTGGAGAAAGTAAAACTATAGGGAACAGAACAGATTAGCAATTGACAGAGATAGGGATAGAGAGGTGCTGACTGTAGTTTCAGCATGAGGGAATTTGGAGCATTTTGGATAAATAACTCAAATACATAATATTTAACACATAGTGCAAAATGAATGCTACCTTGTTTTTAACATGAAAAGTAACCATCATTTATACAGGAAATTTGCAGGCCACAGATCTTCCTTTGTTTTCAAGTTATCAAGAGATGCATGGAAGAGGTCATTACTAAATTATCCAAGTATTTGCCGTCCTATACAATGTCCAAGGATTGTTAGACCTCTGCTCAGGTCTTGGGGAAAAAACAGCACTGAGTGGTCTAGGAGCCAGTCCATTAGGAAAAGAAATATAAATTGCAATAAGCAAAGACTTGAACAACTCGAACTTGAAATGTAAATCTAGAAGAAATGGGTAAAAACAAAAGAACACATTATTAGAGCTGCAACTAGAGTGATTTTTTTAAAGATTTTATTTATTTATTTGACAGAGAGAGCCAGAGAGCACAAGCGGAGTGAATGGTAGAGGGAGAGGGAGAAGCAGGCTCCCCACCCAGAAGGGAGCCCAACATGGGGCTCGATCCCAGGACCCTGGGATCATGACCTGAGCTGAAGGTCGACGCTTAACTGACTGAGCCACCCAGGCACCCCTAGAGCGATATTTTAAAAACATGTATCAAGGGGCACCTGGGTGGCTCAGTGGGTTAAAGCTTCTGCCTTTGGCTCAGGTCATGATCCCAGGGTCCTGGGAACGAGCCCTGCATCTCTGCTCAGCAGGGAGCCTGCTTCCCTCTCTCTCTGCCTGCCTCTCTGCCTACTTGTGATCTCTGTCTGTCAAATAAATAAATAAAATCTTTAAAACAAACAAACAAAAAAGTATCAAATTACATTACTCTGAAACACTCCCAAGGTTTCCCATCAAATGAAAATTTTTAAAAATCTTCATTGTGCCTACGAAGTTCAGTTTGACAGATTCCATATCTACCTCCATGATTTCGCCTTTGGAAATGCTGCTCCTCTTGCACTGCACTCTAGTGAACATTCCAAGCTCTTCCACAGTGTTTGTTTTCCCATCAAATATTACTTCTTAGAGGGTTTTCTCTGATGATTCCATTTCATGTATCCTTCTTCCCACTATTCCGTATCTCATCACCTGTTTGCTGCTTTCATAGCATTTCCTCACAATCCATAATTTGTTTTTCTTTGTCTCTTCCAATGACCATTAGTCACCATGCCACACTATCCCCCTTCCTTTAAATATGCTGATGCTTACTTGGGGCAGCAAAGTAAGTTTTGCTCATTATCACTGTGTGTTGAGTCAATAGTCCTGGAATGTGGATCTCAAATTTACTTTGCAAAAGACCATATGAGTCTCTTTGTCCCTGACTTCTCCATAGTGAGGTAGCTTTAGAGAGGCAGGACACTGCTACCTGGGTACTAGTAAAAAGTAACCTGTTTTACATATTCTGCCACACCCTACTCCACCCTACCACGTCCTTGTCCTCTAGGACTGAAGTCAGCAAATACTTCCTTCAAAGGCCAGATAGTATTTTAGGCTTATAGATAGACCACCAGGCCTCTCTCACAATAAAATTTTATTTGCAAGAAATGGCAGCTGGATCTTTAGCCATAATTTGCCAAATCCTGCTATAGGGAGTACAACCTAAATAAATATTTCATCATTTCCATTATTTAAATTGAGCTAGTTTTTACTGAGTTCTTCCTTCTCTATACTACACATTGTGTTAGGTGTGCTTACCTTCAGGTAAGCCAAACAACAGGTGTTATTTCTGTGTCACAGATGGAGAAACTAAAGTTTAGATTTCCTTACGTGATGGCAAGTTGGTTTTGAATCATTTATCTATAATTATAAATCCTGTCCTCTTTCCACTAGGTCATACCAAATTTCACATATGTGAGTGTTGCAGAATTATTGTTTTAAATACATAGTGTAACAAATAAAGAGAAGTAGCTAATTTTAATCAATGCTCCCCATTCAAAGAAGTCCATGAAAGCTTAAACACTTTAAAATAACAACTTTATTAAGATATGCTCCATTTGCCACAAAATTCATCCTTTTTAAGTGTATAACTCAGTGATTTCTTATCATATTCACCAAATTCTGCAAACATCACCACTATCTAAATTTGGGGATATTTCCATTACCCTCAAAAGAAAGTCATTACCAATGGCAGTTTCTCTGCTGTCCCCAACATCTAGCAATGACTAATCTACTTTCTTTTCTATGAAATAACTTATTTGGGGCATTTTATATAAATATAATCCCACAATATGTGGACTTCTTTGCCTTCTTTCCTTTAACATAATGTTCTCAAGCTTCATTTTGTAGCATGAATTAGTACCTTCTTTTTATAGCTGATTTATATTACATTGTATGGATATACTACATTTTGTTTATCTATTCATCAGCTGATGGGTAGTTGGGTTGTTTCTACTTGGGTTGATTATGAAAAATGCTACTGTGGACATTTGTGTACAAGGTTTTGGGTGAATATGTTTTCAATTCCCTTTATATACCTGACAGTGGAATGGCTGTGTTATATGATAACTCAGTGTTTAACTTTTTGAGGAACTGCCAAGTTGTTTTTCACAGTGGATACACCATTTTCGATTCTCATAAACACCACAACAACACTTGTTATTTTCCATTATTTTTTGTGATAGTTATCCTAGTGGATGTGAAGTGGTAACTCATTGTAGTTTTGATTTGCATTTCTCTAATGGCTAACAATGGTGAGTATCTTTTCACATGCTTACTGGCCACTTGTATCTTTTCTTTAGAGAATGGTCTGTTTAAATATTTTTTCCCACTTTAAATTGGGTTGTCTTTTTAATCATGAGCAGTAAAAATTTTTTATTTATATTTTTTGGATGCTAGATTTTTATTAGATATATGCTTTGCAAATATTTTCGCCCATTTCATAGGTTTTCTTTTCACTTTCTGGTGGTATACTTTAAAATAAATAAATAAATAATACAATAGAGATAGTCAACAAGCCGCAGTCGGTTTTTTGAAAAAAAAACAACAACAAAGTTGAGAAATATTTAGCTAGACCAGCCAGGAGAAAAACAGAGAAGAGTGAAGTTTATAAAATAAGGGATAAAGGAAAGACATCACTACTGAAATCTTACAGGAATAAATTTAAGAAAAGGAGTGCAAGACATGCACATTGAAAACCATAATATATTGTTGAAAGAAATCAAGGAATATCACTATAAGTGGAAAGCCATTCCATTTTCATGGACTGACTGGCGTAATATAATTAAGATGGTGATACTCTCCAAATTGATTTACAGGTTCAGTGTAACCCTAACCAGCATCCCAGCTACTTTTTCCCTAGAAATTGGCAAGCTCATCTCACAGTTCATATGGAAATTCAAGGGACCCAAAGAACCAAAATGATTCTGAAATACAAGAACCAAGTTGAGAGATTCCTATTTCCCAATTTCAAAATTTACAATAATTGTAGCTACAGTGATAAAAAGAAGTAGTGTGGTACTGACATAAAGATAGATGTATAGAACAATGGAATGGAAATTTAGTATCCAGAAATAAGTTCTTACATTTATGGCCAATTGCTTTTCAAAAAGGGTGCCAAGATAATACAATGGAGAAGAATTTTTTTCAATAAGTGGTGCTGGGACAACTGGATATCTATATACAAAAGAAGGAAGTTGAGCCCCTACTTGTACCATATGCAAATATGAATTCAAAATGGATCATAGACTCAAATATAAGTTAAAACCATAAAACTCTCAAAAGAAAGGAAGCATGGAAGTAAAGATTTATGACTTTAGGTTAAACAAAGTCTTTTTAGATATGACACCAAACAAAATATAGGTGACCAAAGGAAAAATAGATAAACTGGACTTCCAATTAATATTTCCTTCCTTCCACTAGCTTTGGGACAAACTTGTAGTTCTTTTTCTATTTCCTCAAAGTGTACAGTTAGGTTACTATTTGGAATCTTTCTTTCTTTCTTTTTTTTTTTTTTTTTTAAAGAGGGAAGGGTCAGAAGGAGAGGGAGAGAGAGAATCTTAAGCAGGCTCCACACTCAGTGCAGAGCTGTACTTGGGGCTCAATCTTACAATCCTGAGATCATGACCTGAGCTGAAATCAAGACTCAGACACTTAACAGACTGAGTCACCTAAGTACCCCTCTTTCTTCTTTTTTAATATAGGCATTTAGAGCTGTAAATGTCCCTATAAACTTCGCTTTTTCCGAGTCCCTTAAGTTTTGAGTGGTGTGTTCATTTTCATTCTTCTCAAAGTATTTTCTAATTTCTCTTATGATTTCTTTTATGACTCATTTGTTATTTAGTAGTGTTATTAAATTTCCACATATTTGTCAATATTGAGGCTTTTTCATGCTCTAACTTATAGTGTATCCTTGAGAATGTTCCATGTGTGTTTAAGAAGAATGTGTATTCTGCTGCTGTTGAGTGATGTGTTCTATAAATGTCTGTTAAGTCTAGTTGGTTTATAGTATTCAAGTTTCCTATTTCCTTGTTGAGTCTCTACCTAGTTATTTTATCCATTTTTGAAAGTATATATTAATCTGTCTACCTTTTCATTGGTTTGTTTAATCAATTTATATTTAATGTAATTAATAATAGGTTAGGATTTATGTCTGTCATTTTTTATTTGTTTTCTGTATGCCTTCTGTCTTTTTTATGCCTCTGTTCCTCCTTCATTATGTTCTTTGTTAGTTACTTTCAATTGTACCCTTCTTTTTCTTTTTCTTTTCTTTTCTTCTTCTTTTTTTTACCATAGTGTTTATCTTATTTTCTTATAGTCGTCCTAGAGATTGAAATTAACATTTTAATTTTTAACAGCCTAGGTACAATTAATATCATCTTAATTTCAATAGAATAAAAATCATTGCCCCTGTATTGCTCCATTTCCTTTCCCCTTCTTTGTGCTTCATTATCATACAAATTATGTCTTTATATAGTCTGTGCCTATCAACAAAAATATATAATTATTACTTTATGCAGTTGTCATTTAAATCAAAATAGGAGGGGAAAAATGCTTTGCAAATGAAATATTTATAGTCTTTTTTATTTACTTACATAGTTACATTTACTGGTGCTTTCTATTTCTTCATGTGAATTCAAATTACTCACAAGTATCTTTTCATTTATACCTGAAAGATTCTCTTTAGAGTTTAAAGTTTAAGTATTTCTTATAGGGCAGGTCAGCTAGCTACAAACTCTCAGCTTTTGTTTATCTATGCATGCCATAATTTCTCCTTTGTTTTTGAAAGATAGCTTTGTTCACAGTCTATTCCATTCAGCTTCTGTGTTTACTGATGAGAAGTTAGCTATCAATATTATTGAGTATCCCTTGACCTTGATGAGTCAACTTTCTCTTCCTGTTTTCACGATTCTCTTGCTTTGTCTTTGTCATTTGAAAGTTTAACCCTATGTGCATGTTGTCTAATTTTTCTACTTGGAGTTGACTGAGCTTCCTGGGTGTGCAGATTAATAGTTTTCATTAAATTGGGGAAGTTTTCAGCCATTACTTTTTTTTTCAAATATTCTTTCTGTCCCTTTCTTTTACTCTTCTCTTGGTATTCCATTATGTGATTTTTGGTGTGTTTAAATGCATCCCACAGGCTTCTGAAGCACTGTTCATTCTTTTTCATTCATTTACTTTCTGTTCCTCAGACAAGATACTCTCAATTGACCTATGTTTAAGTGTGTTATTTTCTTCTGCTGGCTCAGGTCTCCTGCCTGCTCTTGAGCCTGTCCAGTGATTTTTTTTTTTTTTCCTAGTCATTGAGCTTTTCAGAATTTCAATTTGGTTCTTTTTTGTATCTCTTTACTGATATTTTCTATTTGGTCTGACATTGCTATCTTACTTTCCTTTAATTCTTTAGATACAATTTTCTTTAGTGCATTGAACACATTTGTTCTGATTTTGAGTCTGTCTAGTAAGTCCAACATCTAGGATTCCTGAAGATAAAGTTTCTATCTATTGCTTATATTCTGGAATATGGTACATGCTTTTTCTCTTCTTTATGTGTCTCATAACTTTTGTTAAAAGCTTGTCATTTGGGGCGCCTGGGTGGCTCAGTGGGTTAAGCCTCTGCCTTCGGCTCAGGTCAAGATCTCAGGGTTCTGGGATCGAGTCCCGCATCAGGCTCTCTGCTCAGCAGGGAGCCTGCTTCCCCTCTCTCTGCCTGTCTCTCTGCCTACTTGTGATCTCTCTTTCTCTCTGTCAATAAATAAATAAAATCTTAAAAAAAAAAAGCTTGTCATTTAAAATAGTATAATGTGGAATTCTGGAAATCAGATCCAATTCCCCAAAAGGATTTGTTGTTGTCACTCTTAGTTTATCTTGCTTTTGTTGTTTGTTTTAGTGACTTTTCTAAATTAATCTGCAAAGTCTGTATCCTTTGTTGTGTGTGGTCATGAAGTCTCTATATCATTAGCTTAGTGGTCAGCTAGTGATTTAAGAAAAGCTTCCTTCAATGCCTTGAATCAATAAATTCCCAGCCTTTGCCAAGGGGACTCTGTGTATATGTTGGGGCATGACTTCTATATTCCAGCAGTCACTTTATAAATCTGTGTTCATCTTCACTTCCTGCTTGTGCAGAGACTCAAGTTCAGTTACAAATGAGAGATTAATGTTTCTCATGTATTTTCTGGGTATATACATAACCCTGCACATGCTTTCTATATTCCCAGAAATATGTTTGATCTTTTCAAAGACTGCTACAACTCTCTCATTCCCTAGATTTTCCTTTTATGTTTTTTGGTCAATCTCTTATTTGTTCCAACAGGTATCATCACTTCAGGCAGCTAGAATGTTATACAGGTGTGGCTGATTGTTTTTAACAAATGTCCTAAGAATAGGACAATTTGCACTGGTCATGCTATGAGTCCGGTCAAATTAAGACAAGTAATTTAAGTGTGGCTTTTTCAGGAACTGCCAAACAGGTCAAATAGGGACAATTCTTTATATGAGAGTGTTTGGGGCCAGCTCCAGACTCTTTCTTCCTCCTTCAGTGACTGCTCAGTTGTTGGTTTTCATAGCTACTATAATTGTGAGGCTATTGAGATCCAGGTTACCACAAAACTGAGGAGAGGGGAGTGGGAAAAGGTCAAGATTAAACACTTTACAATTGTTATTTACAGAGATTTGGGTCTTTTTCTTGAATAAAGATTCCTTGGATTTTTGCAAGTCTTTGGTTAATTGCTATTTTGAATATTTTGTCAGTGTTCTCATTGCTTTTATAAAAAAGTTGATTATCCAAAGGTTTTTACTCTGCCATTCCAGAAGGACTTCCCTCAACCTAGAACACTTACCGAAAAAAAACAACAAAATATTTTTTCACAGATTATTTTTGTGTGAATGATAGCTAAATTTTTGATACCATATTTTTGAGTGAATAATGGTTTAATACTACTTTTGTGAATAATAGTTTAATAGACTCTATTCTGTTCTATATAATCTGGGTTCCTTTTACTGTTTTCTACTGTTTATTAAAATATTATTTCTACTGTAATAAGTTAATGGAATAGCATTTATTCTCTCCATCTCTCTCTCTTCCTCTCCCCTCCTTCCTCCCTCTCCTCTTTATCTATAAAGAAAATACACAAATTATCATAAAACAAGAGAAGAAGTATTTAGGTGACTTACTTGTATACTATTAATTTATGCATTAAAAAGTTGGCTTTAATTCAAGATAAGGGCTCCACCAATGAGTCTACAACCTTGTCCAACTTTCTTGACCTTATTTTTGTACATTTGTTTCTCCAGTTGTAATAGGCAGATAATGAGACAAAATAAAATTTTACTAATTCTAGCTTGTTATTTTGCCCTCCTACATTTTTCAAGCACTTCACAAAGATAGATAAAAAGCTCACTAGCCTGGTTTTATCCCCTGCATTATATACTCTATTGTTATAAAAATCGTGTTTTGAAATATCTATGTTAATAATTTCCAAGAAACAAATATTCCTTCAATGCAACCATACAAAGGAGTCCAGTAGTCCTGGGCAAAGAGCAAAGGATTTTACAAGGTTTGCAACTGCATCACATATATCATTCAGCAAGTTTACCCTTTCTTACCCCTTGTTTTGTGGAAAAACAAATAATTCCATCCCACCAATTGGCTATCTGCATGATACCAACTGGAAGAATAATCGTATTAGTTAACCAATTGTGTTGTTTCTGAAGCCAAACAAGCTCTTTGGAAAACTAACTCAATTGGAAGTGTAATAATTTGAAAGATAATATCAAGTTTTATACATATTTCAGTGAGTTTATTTCCATTAACAAAGACTTTCCTTCATTTGATAAGATTGTCTTTCCAGTCCAAGAAGTAGAAAAAAATGCCTTTCTTTCTCTACCCACCACATTTTCCTTTGCAGTAATCAAGTATATAGTTGCCATATATATATATATATGTATATATATGTATATATATATAGCCATATCTATCTATCTATATATCTATATCTATCTATATCTATATCTATATCTATATCTATATTCCAAATATTTATGTTCCCTCAGAATTCATATACTGAAATCCTAACCTCCAAAGTTGATATTAGAAGGGGGGGTACTTTGGAAGGTGGTTAAGTCGTGAGTATAGAATCCATATGAATGGGATTAATGTCTTATTAAAGAGGCTCCGGAGAGATCCCTAGTCCCTTCCACCATCGAGGACATAGTGAAAAGGTACCATCAATGAACAACAAAGAGGACCCTCACTGGACCATGCTGGTGCCTTCCTCTTAGACTTCCCAGCCTCCAGAACTGTGAGAAATAAATTGCTGTTGTTGAAAAGTTGAGGCATTTTGTTATAGCAGCCCAAATGAACTAAAACAGTAGTAATGGTTGCAGTGGTCGTGGCAGGGGCAGTGGTAGCAGTTAATGTGTGATTGTCTACTGTGTCAAACACTGTTACACACTCTACGTGAGTTATTACTCATTATTACATCACTATTACTCAATTACTCATAATAACCTTGAGGTAGGTTTTATTATTATTCCTATTTTACAGATGAAGAAATGGTGAACTTAGTCATAATTTCACAACCAGAAAATGACAAGTCCCAGATTACACCTAGGGCTGTCTGTGTGCTTATGAAGCTTGAACTTTTTCCTTTTTTCCATTTCCATAGTGCATCTATAATCACCTAAATAAAGAAAAGGAAACAAACAAGGCAAAAATAATAAAAACAAAACCCAGGAAATTCACAAAAGGGAAGATAATAAACATAAAACGACCAGAGAAATTTCAACACATAATCACAATAATTCCCTAGCCCCTGAGTTTCTGTACATGATATGGTAGCACGTACTCAACAGGTTACTTTGGGAAAATCCAAGTAAGGTGTATGTTCACATAGGCTGAAATCTTCTTCCAAATCACTTTGAAAATGTGATATTCAGGGGCATGCATGTACAATGCTGGGGAGAGAGTAATGCAAGAGAGCTTCCATAATGGAAACATGAAAGGCTTTTATATTTGAGTGCATATACAAAGCCACATATAGGAAATGACTTTAAATTTAGCTGGCGAATTCTTTGCTACCAAAGGTTTTCTATTTTCCCAACTAGTAACTACCTTTGAGGGATAGGTGAGTGTGAGAGGAAGAAGTAATTTTCATCTGCATCACAGACTTCGTTATGAAAATCCTCTCTTCACAAGTTATCTACTAACAGAGCAATTGGGGCTGACTTTAGCCTGAAACATCAACTTGGACTATAAGGAAACTATTTTCAATTTTTTCAGTGTATGTCACACACACATGCAGACACATACACAAGCTTTAAACATTTTTTAAAAAATCAATGTTGCATTTGCAGTGTGCATGAAAACAAAATGTTCAGAATTTTTAACTCTCCTATCATATTGCACATCGATATTTTTGAAATTATTCTTTAGTCTGGTAGCTTTAAGAATAAACTGAACGTGATTTCTTTTTATTCTATTGATTTCTCTGTGCATTTAAGTTTCTATTTGTGAGGCATATAAATAATGGAGATATCATTTCAATGAGCATTGTCATTGACCATCTATAAACTTTCCTTTTACATGTGTTATTGGCAATACTGTTATTACAGTATTGACAAAACATGGGGGAAGGGAGCTGAATTTATGGTATACTGAATGTCTTCATTTCAAGATGCAGGCAATCTGGGCAATGGTTAAAGTTCTATGCTAGGGGCGCCTGGGTGGCTCAGTGGGTTAAAGCCGCTGCCTTCGGCTCAGGTCATGATCCTAGGGTCCTGGGATCGAGCCCCGCATCGGGCTCTCTGCTCAGCGGGGAGCCTGCTTCCTCCCTTCTCTCTCTGCCTGCCTCTCTGCCTACTCGTGATCTCTGTCTGTCAAATAAATAAATAAAATCTTTGGAAAAAAAAAAAAAGTTCTATGCTAGACTATGTCTACACAATAGCAAGTAAATGCCTTTTCCTGAAATTGCTCAGTAAGTACAATTGTTCCATTTCTTTTCTATTGGATGTTATTTTCTGAAGGTGGAAGTGTTCTAATTTGTCTCTCAGTCAAATTCTCACTTGGATGTAATAGTATTACATGGTCCCCTAGATCTCTTCAAATAATTAAATTATTTATCCTTAAAGTATATTTGGGAATACTTGTCAAATTTATCCTCATAGACCTGGCCTAAGCCTCTCCTTTTGACCAGTACTCACAGCCTGAACCCCTGTGGAGAAAGAAGAGCTAATAAAGCAATGATTCTGCAGCCTTAGAAAGTCTCAGATTGTCCAAGAGACATGATACATACCTATCTGTGCTGATGGCTCCCTAGGACAGTGATTTGTAATGACAGTGCTGGGGAGGCAATGATGACTTCATCTCCCCCACAGGTGACTTATTTGAATGGGGGAGGATGGTATATAAATAGGAAATCCCAAGGAAACAGTTCCTCTCTTAGGTTGCTAAAGGGAATATACATTTCTACAAATATTTTCAGAAATAGTCTATTAGGATCTATTAAACTGTAAAAACACATAATTTTTGACTTACCATTTCCACTATTGGAAATCTATCACACAGAAATAAACAAATAGTACATACACCTATGTTTAAGTGTGTTCTTTGTAGTGGCCAAAGCACATACACACACAGAAGAAAATGAACAAAAACGACCGCCAAAAAAAATGAATTAGAGTGCCTGGGTGGTTCAGTCAGTTGAGTGGCCAACTCTTGCTTTCAACTCAGGTTGTGATCTCAGTTGTGAGAGCAAGCCCCACATTGGGCTCCTTGCTCAGTGGGGAGTCTGCTTGGGATTCTCTCTCTGTCTCTCCCCTGCCTCACACATGCTCTCTTTCTCTCTCAAATAAATAAATGCATAAATCTTTAAAAAATGAATTAGATATGTAGACATTAATTGGGATGAATGCCCTTGAAGTGTAATTGAGAGTACAGACTTTGTGTAAAGAAAAAGTTTCTTCCTGTACACACATACGTAGATAAATGGACAGATGGAAGGACAGAAGGAAAGACAGAGAGATATTTTTGTATGTAATTGTAGAGGTAGTGTTTATAGTGAAAAGGAATGGGACTGTTTTTTTTTCTTTATGTATCTATGAATAGTTTAACTTGAGGTAAGAATATATTAATTTGAAATTAACAAGTAATTTAAAAGGAGGGTAGCCTCCATGGTATTCCATTCTACTTCTTTTTCTAAGCCTCTCATGCCCTATTGAGAATTACTGAAACACAATGTGGTTGGAAATGACTCCAAATGCTCAAAGGGCCATTCACACAAGAATAGAGGATTTATCAGCACTACTACTGAAGAAAGGCTGAGAGGTGACTTCATGAAGTCCTCTTATTTTTCAGATGAGGATTTAGAGTTCTCTTTTTGGTCCAACAATCTCTATGATTTTTGAGGCATTCACTCTCACATCCACTTTAAAGGCTTCTGTAGTGGCTATCTTCCAGTAGTATAAACATCCTGCCCATCCTTTTCCTCTGAGTTTTAGACTACTTTACAACTCCACTTATGTTACCTAGAAGACCTCAAAAGAGTTTTCTTTCTCTTCTCAACTTCTTTCCTGATCTGAATCCTATTAGGTTTTTATTCTTCACAATACATGGAAGTTATTCCTTTCATGGTCACCAATGACTTCTTTAAACCCAATAGTCAGTTCTCAGATCCCATTGTACTTGAACAATGAGTAATATTTAGTTCAGTTTATCACTCCATCCTCCTTGACATATTCTTTTCCTCTACCTTTGATATGTTCATCTGCAGATAGCAGCTATCTTTTAACCACAACATTATTAACTACCACACTGAACATGACAGAACAGAAAAACAGAAAGAACTCTAGTCTTTATGATGTAGCTGAGTTGCTAAATATGTTAAATCTGAAACTGCTTGTCTTTGAGCTTCCTGATGTATAAGAGAACTTCTCCTGATTGTTAGAAATACTTTCAGTTGGCTCTTCTGCTAATGAGGCTGAAGTCACACTAATTGGTAGATTTGCAAATATATACCTCTGGCCTAGACTTCTCTGCTATCATCTACAGTCATACATTCTGCTACTTCCTTGATATCCCTACTTGGATGTCTAATAAACATTTCCAATTTAAGAAGTCCAAAGCTGAACTCCTGTTTAACACAGGCTCTTTGAAACATGCTCCTCTGCCAGTTTCCCCATCGTAATAAATGGCATCAACCGTCACTTTGGTGTTACTGACTTCCTTCCTTCCTTTTTTTTTAATGTCCCACATGCAATTCATCAGCAATCCTGATGAATTTATTTTCATATTACATCCTGGGCCAACACATTTATCATTAGCATAATCTAATCAAAGTTACACCACTCTTACCTAGTCTACTGCAATGGTCTCCTGACTGGTTTCTCTTTCACCCTTTCCCTCTGGTATATATTCTCTGTACAGAAATGTGTGAATTATTTTTAAAAGTCAGTCAGATCATGCCACTCCTCTGCTAAAACCTCCCAATACCATTATAACAGAATAAACTCCCCATTCCTTACCAAGTTGTGGTAGATTAAGTATATTCCTTACTTCTCCCTGCATCCACATCCTTTCCATGGTCTCATTGTGGAAGAAGCTTATTTTCCAATTTCTTGGTTTTAACCTTAAACCTGTGTCTTGCTTTATCCACTGGCATGTCGGTTGAAGTGCTAGTGTACCATTCTGAACACTCACCTCGAACCGTCCTTATATGCTTCTGCTCAGCCGTTTGCTCGTCTCCTGACTCCAGAAGAAAATGTCCCAGTAATCCTGCAGCTCTCAGGCAAAGAATGAGAAATTGTGAAGTGGAGCCAATCATATGCCACAGCCTAAACCAAAGCTGCCCTGCCAGCCCACGGACCTGCCATCAATAGCAGATCCATCTAGTTGAGACCAAACTCAATCACATAGATGTGTGGGCAGTAGGAAATTAGTATAGGTGTAAATCACTGAATCTGAGGTGCTTTGTTGCTTGGTGCATTTGAGTTCGCCAGAGAAACAGAGCCGACAGGATATACGTCTATAGGTGGATCAATATGGATATGGATATAGGAATGCCATTATAGGAATTGGATCATGTGGTTATGGAGGCTGAGAAGTCCCCCAATCTGCTGACTGCAAGCTGGAGATCCAGGAAAGCCAGCAGTATAATTCAGTCTAAAGCCAATGGCCTGTGAATTGAGGAGGCTGGGGACTGATGGTATAAGTTCTGGTCTGAGAACCAGGAGACAAAAAGGGAAGGTGAACTGTTCATGTACTATATCCTATATACTACAGTGGTATTCCAATGATAACATATAAGACACACTAAACAAGAGACATAAACACTAATTAGTCACTAACTAGTTTTGTGTAGTTTTGGTAGTTTCTTACATCCTCTCCTTCCCTCCCCCAGACACACATGTGTGTATACTGCTTTGGGGATAAAATAAGGAATTTGGTCAAGCAATCGCTTCTTCCCATAAACTTGCTCTACAGTTCCTAACTGGTTTTTGGATGTAATTGCTGCCTTCAGAATCTGTGAATGGCTGAATTTCTATTTTCCAAACTATCCTTTGCATGGGTAATCTCCATTTCACTTTAGTGATACTTTTTTGTGGCCATTTCTTCCTTTCTGAAAGTCAAACTGTATATCTCAGGGATTTTGTTGTTTTCTGTCCATTTTCCTTGCTACCCTTACAGTCCCTTGTCTAAAGCCCTGAACACAGTATATACTGTGTAAATGCCTGTTGCCTATTAGTCAATGGTTCATGGTCTTTATTGCAAAGTAAGAGGGATAATGCAGTACACTGGCTAACAGCCCAGTCAGATCATCCCTTGGGAGTTGAGACGGCTTTATTCAGCAGACATATTGGCTCTGAAACTCTGTATAGTCTTCTCGATAGGAGAATTACTTTGAATATGAGTTAAGATCTCAGGCACTGGAATCAGAGTCTTGAGTTTGAATGCTTGCTCTGACTCATAACTGGGGGAAATATGTCAACATACTGTGTCTCATTTTCCATATCTTTAAAATATGAATTACAACAAATAATAGCAACTATCTCTGAGGTCTCCTATAAGGATTAAAGGAAATAAGGCATATCAAGCATAACTTATCACGGTATCCAATGCATAATAAGAACTTACAAAGAGTAGCTGTATTATTATTATTACGTCTCGAATTAAAACTATTCTTACTTCCATGAGTCAGCTAGTAGTTGTTGAGTGCTCCCCAAGAAGTCAGCATGGGAATTTTTTCTGACTTTATATATTTATTTATTGATTTATTTACCTTACAATGTAATATTAGTTTCAGGTGTACACAATATAGTGATTCAACACTTCCATACAACATTTGGTGCTCATCACAACAAATGTACTCCTTAATCCCCATCACCTATTTTACCCATCTCCCTATCCACCTCCCCTCTGGTAGCCAGTAGTTTGTTCTCTATAGTTAAGACTCTGTTTGTCTCTCTCTCTCCCATCTCTCTCTCTTTCTCTCTCTTCCCTTTGCTCATCTGTTTTGTTCCTTAATCTCTGAATATGAGTGAAATCATATGGTATTTGTCTTTCTCTGACTGACTTATTTCACTTAGCATAATACACTCTAGCTCTATCCATGTCATTGTAAATGAGAAGATTTCATTCTTTTTGATGGCTAAGTAATATCTGTGTGTGTGTGTGTGTGTGTGTGTGTGTGTGTGTGTGTGTGTCTACCACATCTTCTTTATCCATTCATCAGTTGATAAACCCTTGGACTGTTTCTGTAATTTGGCTATTGTAGATAATGTCGCCATAAACATCAGGGTGCATGTAGCCCTTTGAATTAGTATTTTTGTATGTGTTGGATAAATACCTAGTAGTGCAATTGCTAGATGGTAGAGTAGTTCTATTTTTAACTTTCTGAGGAAACTCCATACTGTTTTCCACAGTGGCTGTACCAGTTTGCATTCCTGCCAATCAAAGCAAAAGTGTTCCCCTTTCTCCACATCCTTGCCAACACTTCTTGTTTCCTATGTTGTTGATTTTAGCCATACTGATAGATGTGAGGAGACATCTCATGGTAGTTTTGATTTGTATTTCCCTGATGATGAGTGATGGTGAGCATCTTTTCATGTGTCTGTTGGTCATCTGGATGTCTTCTTTGGAAAAATGTCTGGTCATGTCTTCTGCCCATTTTTCAATTGGATTATTTGTTTTTTGAGTGTTGAGTTTTATAAGTTCTGAGTGTATTTTTGATACTAACTCTATATCAGATATGTTATTTTCAAATATCTTCTCTCATTCCATATGTTGCCTTTTAGTTTTATTGATTGTTTCCTTTGCTGTGCAGAAGCTTTCTATTTTTATGAAGTCCCAATAGTGTATTTTTGCTTTTGTTTCTCTTGCCCCAGGAGACATGTCTAGAAAGAAGTTGCTGTAGCCAATGTAAAAGAAGTTACTGCCTGTGTTCTTCTCTAGGATTTTGATGGTTTCAGGTCTCACACTAATGTCTTTTATCCATTTTGAATTTATTTTTGTGTATGGTGTAAGAAGTGGTCCAGTGTCATTCTTCTGCATATCACTGTCCAGTTTTCCCAACACCATTTGTTGAAGAGACTTTTCCCCATGGCATATTTGTTCCTGCTTTGTTGAAGATTAATGGGCCTTATAATTGTGGATACATTTCTGGGTTTTCTACTCTGTTCCATTGATCTGTGTGTCTATTTTTGTGCCAGTACCATACTGTTTTGATCACCATAACTTTATAATATAACTTGAAGCCTGAAACTGTGATGCTTCCAGCTTTTTTTCTTTTTCAAAGTTTCTTTGGCTATTCAGAGTATTTTGTGGTTCCATACCAATTTTAGGACTGTTTATTCTAGCTCTGTGGAAAACACTGTTAGTATTTTGATATGTAAGACCAGGAAAGCCAAAGATGATGAGTGAAGGGACAGAACTGGACTGCATGAAATTAGAGTTACAATCTGTTTTCTAAGTCTTATTTTAAATGACATGGAAGATAATAGGATATGGTCTTACGGTTGGGTTTCTACAATGGAACTTTATTTATTAAGCACATATGGGACCCTGACAGACATAGAATATTTATTAGGGATGTGTCTCTTCAAAATTACAAACTCACCAGTTTGGAACATCTTAATGAAATCACTTACAGAAAAATAGAATTGACTTGTTAAATTAAAGTTCAGGCCTGTATTCACTAGTTAGTTCCTTCCCCATACCTGGATGGCTGTCATCAAAACTAAGCCACCACTTTTCATTTAAAAAAAAAATGTTTCTATAATATTTTATTTGCAGTGAATAATTGGCCTATGGCGCTGGTGCTATATATTATAGTACTTTCTGTTTGATGTAGAATGTTCTTGTCAGTGAACCCAAAGAAGAGCCCAAAGGCCATGGGTCTCTTCCCAGCTCTATATCTACTTTCTGAGTGATGCCAAAAAGTCATTTCAGCTTCCATTGGCTCAGTTTCCTCATCTGTCAAGAGGCTGATAATATCAGCTCTTTCCTTGAAAGGGCTGTTCAGGGAGTTAATTAGATGTTGAACCAGCTTGTGCCAGCTAGACAGTACTTTTATTTTTCCTGATTCTAAATCTGGGCTAGTTTGTTCAGTTGGTTGGATCCTAGTGATAATGAGGGACATGACAAGTTGTCTGCACATAAGGGAATACTGCACTCTGCTATAAAGCCACAACTATTAAATGCATGTCTTCAATCCCAAAGGCTAAGGAGGACCAGCGGAGAGAGCCCAGATGTTTAGCATGCTGTAGTGGAACAAGGAAAAGCTTCTGAAGTAATGACAGCTCTCTCCTAGTTAGCTGTGGAACCCTGGGCAAGTTACTAAACCTCTATGTTCTTCAGTTATTTCATCTGAAAAATGAAGACAAAAATATCCACAGTGCTTGAATTTTTTTCTATATTAAAATGTGGTAAAGTATGTGAAGAACCTTGAGGAGGTTCCTCTGGCCTTTGAGGATTTTTAACAAATTTTAGTTTCTCCTGTCCCCCAGATTTAGTATTATCTGCCATTCTGTCAAGAATCCACCTCGGATTTCTTATCATCATTATTATTGACATGATTGGTAGTATTGCCTATCACTTACATGAATGTTAATAGAGATTAAACATCTTTGAATATTATCCAAATTCTTTTTAGAGAAAAAAAGACTGAGAGAAAAATTTATTAGTGTTCTCTAAGGTAGTCTACATTCTTTGTCTGTTTCTATGGGAAGAAATAGATGAAGAGTGACTTGCTATGTGTGGTAACTTTACCCTTTCTGTTCTCTGAGACTAACCCCACCAATTTTCAGCAGTAACCTCATTGTTATTGTAGTCAGCTTTCAATTATTCTAGTTAATGTGAGAGAATATTAGCAGATATAACAAAATTAATTAAATAACCTGTTTAGAATCTTCTGCATTTCTACCCTACTACCTAAGTTCCAGAGGCCTCACAAACAATGACAGACTCGGGGGATCAAACCAAGGGTGATAAGAAGGAGGGACTGGCTGTGGTGAATTCTAATCTTTTCCTCTTGTTCTACTTGATAGAACTCTCTGAGGGACTTCTTTGTGCAATTATCCTAGAAACCTGTGGGAGCACACTCAACCTGCTTTTCCTTTGGATTCTAAAAGTATTTATGAAAGGATCATGCTGGTAAAATGAGAGAAACACAAGCCAGTGAACATCATGGGCTGTGCTGAAAAGGAAGTGGCCTATAAAATGACAAGTGGACAAGAAGACACCCATTAAAGGGCTGATTTCCCCACGATCATATGTTGAGTCAGGTACAGAACTGACACCAGACCCTAGGTCTTCTTGTCTCTACACCAGTATTCTTAAAGAGTCATCATACTATAGGGAAAATGATACAAGCTTTGTAAATCTCTGGCAAATCTTAGGGAAAATCCTATTCTCCTATTCTGGGCTGTGAGTTGGGTGAGTTACTTGACCTCCCTAATGATTAGTTTTCATACCCAAAAAATGGATACTATGGGATTAGACATTTAAAGTGCCTGGATTAAGATTTTTTAAAATCTTCAAAGGAGGTACAGAATAAGGTGGTCATGTAACTCTCAGACAGTCCACCGTGCTCTGGTCATCTTGTCCTAGAAAGTCTCCAAATCCAATAATCTGGCATCAAAAATAACTGTACCTCAAAAAAAAAAAGCAAACTGTATCTCTTAGGAGCCACATTACATGTAAGTCAAAGGGAGACATTGCACCTGCCAGATATGATAAACTCAAGACATGGCCCCACACCACAAATATGTGGATTGACCTGAGCCACATCTCTTCTCAAATGCTGTTTGCTGTCTTAAATACTCTTAAAGGAACGGTTAATGTGAAGCTTTTGCTTTTTTCCTTTAAAAAATGTTTGCAAGAATACAAGCTATCAAAAAATGCAAAGTGCTCTTATTTGCCAAAGTGCCCTCTTCTAATCAAGCAGATTTTCCCTTGCTTTTGCATTGAAGTGACAAGCACATGTCTCTTCCAGATATCTGGCACCTCTTGTGATTTTTTTTCTTTGTGTCAAAGTGACAGGTTCTTAATTACCAGGGCTACTTGATCCTTTCTTATAGCAATTCACCGTGACATTTTTATCCTCATGTCATTCTTCCAAAGCCATTATTTAGTGTTCAGTCAGAAGTCAGGATGCAGGTCTTACACTGAAGCTTTGCAGTTTGTTTTCTATCAGTTATACATAAGTGATTCATTGCTCTCTAAGACCTATGGTATATTCTGTGTATTTTTAAGAGATTATTGTCTCTTCTATCATGGCCATTCGAGCTGTGTTTATGGTCTATCCTTTTGAATCCAGCTCCTGTAGGGAGCCAAATGATAACCCATACAGGACTCAAAAGTGTAATTCAATTGTAGGTGTGCAGTGAAGCAAGGTGAAGAGCATTCACAACAAGCCCAGATGCCAGGTCGGGAAACATGTGGATGCATTTCTTGCTAAGCATTTACATTATTGACGTTTCTAAGGCTGCCTACGAGAATCCATTCTCTCAAGGCTGCTTACTTGATTAAAATGAACTCAATTTATTCTAATATGTCCTATGATATTTATGAGTCAAAAACCATTTGGTTTTTGACTTGTTATCAAGCTCCCTTTACTGATCTGATCTTTGGAGATTTTCTTCAATTGAATGAATTTGCTTTCCATGAGATAAAACAGCAGATCTAAGCATTTTCAATGGACTTTGACTTAAAGAACTATATCTGTGCATTGCTTTATCTATTTCATTTCTGGATTTTAAAATAATATTTCAAAGCTAAAAATGCCTTAGGATTCAAGTGCAATCACAAATAGCATTAAACTCTTTCAAACACCTAGCAGCAATGTGATTTGGATGTCCCGAAAGACCTATGGCCTTGCTCTTTGGGTTGGCTAGGAATAGGCCCTTGTATAAGGTGAAGAGCATATCTAATTATCACCCCCTTTCAAATTCCTATTAATCCTAAGTGCCAGAATCAAAGAATATGTGCATTTTAAAGGCTTTTGATACACTTTGCATGTTTTCTCCAGAAACTCTGTTTGAATTGACATTCCCGTAAGCAATCTATGAAAGTATCCTTCTCAGGACTCTTATGCCAGCAAATGGTGTTGGTGTTTTTTTACTTTTTGCCAATTTTTAATATTAAAAGTGATATATTCCTATGAACTCAATTTATATCCCTTTGATGATTATTGACAATTTTTTTTTGAAGATTTTATAAGCAGGGAGAGCAGCAGGCAGAGGGAGAGGCAGGCTCCCTGCTGAACAGGGAGCCCAATGCAGGTCTCCATCCCAGGACCCTGAGAACATGACCTAGGCGGAAGACAGACCCTAGGCGGAAAGCAAATGCTAACGGACTGAGTCACCTAGGCTCCCCGAGGACATTTTTTCATCCATAACAATCCATATCTCTTCTTCTGTGAATTATCTCTTAATTTCCATTTCTACTTCTGCACTTCCTGTGCTAATGAAATCTACTTATTCCCAATCTGAGGAGTAAAATATCTCACCATTATCTCTTTTTGGGATTCCATTCAGCTAAAATTAAAATTCACAGAGGAAAAAAAACAATGGAGGCAGGACCTCCAGTTCCTGAGTCCATACACTCTCCATCAGGAGTCAGACCTTTTTCACAGCTTTTCTGACTCTGAGGCTGTGCGTGTTCCCCTTTGGCATGTGCCAAAGCACTTCAGCAAATCTGCTAATAACTTGTCTGCTTCCTAACTCGTGTTCAAGAAAGGGCCATCCTTCTCTTTCTGAGTAATTCAAAAGCACTGAGAGCAGCACACATTTGAAAGCAGGTCAGTTAAAAACAGACATAGCCTAGAGTATTTCCTGTAACTGGCCTCACATGGAGAAAAGAAAACTGAACAAGCCAATTGGTTGCTAGAAGAAAAATATTCTCTAGTTTTAAGGGTGAGTGTTTACCATTTTAAAATGTGTTTCTTAGTGAATCAGAATTAGGAAATATCAGAAAGCTAATCTTTCATTTATCCTCTAGTTCAGTATTTAGTATTTTTCAGTCATCCTCCAATGTACATGTCTTCTATATTGATCATTTTTCTAGATCTTATGGGGTTTCTCAAGAATTACCCTGGTTTTTGCAAATGTGACAGGTCTTTTATTGGAGAAGCAGGCTACTGTAAGACTTTTCAGGCTCATAGATTTTGAAAATCCGATAGATAAGGGGCTACTTTGTCAATCTTATCTTATTGGCCACCAAAGACCAAGTGATTTTACCTGCGGAAATAATCTTGATTATGTGGGTTTTATTAGTATGACAGGTGGACAGAAACCCACTTCATTTGTCATTTTCAGGACATTCTTTTCTCTCATATTTATTATTCTTTGAAAGATGAAGCAGGTAGTGATTAGCTTCTCTGGAAAATAGCTCTATTTTGTTTCAGCAAAATATTAGCCATCTGGAAAAGAGAAAAAGTAGAAAATTTAAGATTTCCTTAGTAAAACTTGAGGAAAAAATCTGTAAGATTTTATTTTTAATTTTATACTGGTGATATCTGAGTTGTAGACATTATTAGGAAAAATTTATTCAAGACTATTTGGAACAGTTAGATAATTTGTATTTACATATGAGAAGTTAAAGAAATGTTGATCAAGATAATTCAGGCCATGCACATTTGCAATATCCAGGCTTTTGAAACAAAAACAATTGCATCACCAGAATTGTATTTTGCCTTCCATTCACTATACATTTCAATGAACGCTTAAAGGTCAACTGTTATGAATAAATTGTCCATTCTATCAAATATTTCATAGAAGGATTGGTAATGGTAAATCATATGGGCTTTAAGTAGCTTTAATTGGTGGAATCTGGTATTCCTAAAAGGTTTTGCACTCTGTGTGATGGGATAGAAACAAAGTATTTTCCCACTTGGAATTCTGTGATATACCACTGATAATTATTACCTTATTTCATTTTTTAATAATGATGTAATACAAAATGTGCTTCACACCCTAAAGAACTACTAGATTAGCTGAATAAAATGTACATTCCTGGACTGTCTCTCTATTCTTATTTGCCAATGTCTTTTACATTATCTCTCATTGATAACAGAGAGTCCTAGATCTTTTCAATGATTCATATGGTATAATTTTAGATAGACAAATCGTGCAATTTGCCATCTGTCAAGCCATAGATAGTGAAAACAAAGCACACATATTAAGAGCCTTCTATATATTTGCTGAATTAACAAAATTTGAAAAAGGAGGGAGGAAAACAAGAAGTGAACACTATTCTCTGTTACCAGGAAACAGAAAGTATTAATTAGCTTGTTCTTGATATAGTTTGATGCCTTCTATAACCTGTATGTCCTTGAGCTTTGAATTCTTTTTCCTTGGTTTCATCTTCTGGAAAATGATTACCATCTTTCCTTTATTAAGGTGTAGATTTTGTTGATCACCAAATATTCAGAAAAGGGTGAACATTGCTCTACTTCTGCTAATAAATGCATTCAAATCTTTCCCCTATTACTTTTTGTATTCTTTTCCTGGTGACATTGAAGTTCTGGGTGGTTGTACAATGTGTTCTGTCTACTACTGAGTTTTACTTTGCCTAATTTTGCCTCTGGATAATGTGCAGATGGCATGATATTTGTTACACTGATTGATTTTTAAAATTTTGCCATATGGGATTGTGGCTTTCTTTTGAGATCTTCTCAATCCAAAGGAAAGAGAGGCAGCAGGGATTCAATGGCTGTAACCAAAGCAACATCACAAATCCTATTGAAAGATAAAAGAATCAATGACATTTTTGAGCAGGAACAATATCTCTTGGCAAGATTCTTTGACCCTTGCTTCAGAAAAAATCAGACAGAAAATGTTCTCCTACTAGACTTTACAATATACTGCTGGAAAGTTATATTTTAAGAGGATATGTCTAACTTGGCTGTGTAGGGAGAAATCCCCGAGCCCCACACCCCTATAGTTTTTTTTTAGTAAGGGGGAAAGTAGCCTATTATCCTAAACCTTGTTCTCTGCCATTGTTTTATATATATATGTGTGTGTGTGTGTGTGTGTGTATTTTTTTATTTTTTTCAACATAACAGAATTCATTGTTTTTGCACCACACCCAGTGCTGCATGCAATCTGTGCCCTCCCTAATACCCACCACCTGGTTCCCCCAACCTCCCACCCCCCGCCCCTTCAAAACCCTCAGGTTGTTTTTCAGAGTCCATAGTCTCTCATGGTTCACCTCCCCCTCCAATTTCCCTCAACTCCCTTCTCCTCTTCATCTCCCCTTGTCCTCCATGTTATTTGTTATGCTCCACAAATAAGTGAAACCGTATGATACTTGACTCTCTCTGCTTGACTTATTTCACTCAGCATAATCTCTTCCAGTCCCGTCCATGTTGCTACAAAAGTTGGGTATTCATCCTTTCTGATGGAGGCATAATACTCCATAGTGTATATGGACCACATCTTCCTTACCCATTCATCATTGAAGGGCATCTTGGTTCTTTCCACAGTTTGGGGACCATGGCCATTGCTGCTATAAACATTGGGGAACAGATGGCCCTTCTTTCACTACATCTGTATCTTTGGAGTAAATACCCAGTAGTGCAATTGCAGGGTCATAGGGAAGCTCTATTTTTAACTTCTTGAGGAATCTCCACACTGTTCTCCAAAGTGGCTGCACCAACTTGCACTCCCACCAACAGTGTAAGAGGGTTCCCCTTTTTCCACATCCTCTCCAACACACGTTGTTTCCTGTCTTGCTAATTTTGGCCGTTCTAACTGGTGTAAGGTGGTATCTCAATGTGGTTTTAATTTGAATCTCCCTGATGGCTAGTGATGATGAACATTTTTTCATGTGTCTGATAGCCATTTGTATGTCTTCATTGGAGAAGTGTCTGTTCATATCTTCTGCCCATTTTTTGATATGATTATCTGTTTTGTGTGTGTTGAGTTTGAGGATTTCTTTATAGATCCTGGATATCAACCTTTTGTCTGTACTGTCATTTGCAAATATCTTCTCCCATTCCGTGGGTTGCCTCTTTGTTTCGTTGACTGTTTCCTTTGCTGTGCAGAAGCTTTTAATCTTGATGAAGTCCCAAAAGTTCATTTTTGCTTTTGTTTCCTTTGCCTTTGGAGACATATCTTGAAAGAAGTTGCTGTGGGTGATATCAAAGAGGTTACTGCCTATGTTCTCCTCGAGGATTCTGATGGATTCTTGTCTCACATTGAGGTCTTTTATCCATTTCGAGTTTATCTTTGTGTACGGTGTAAGAGAATGGTTGAGTTTCATTCTACATATAGCTGTCCAGTTTCCCAGCACCATTTATTGAAGAGACTGTCTTTTTTCCACTGTATATTTTTTCCTGCTTTGTCGAAGATTATTTGACCATAGAGTTGAGGGTCCATATCTGAGCTCTCTACTCTGTTCCACTGGTCTGTGTGTCTGTTTTTATGTCAGTACCATGCTGTCTTGGTGATCACAGCTTTGTAGTAAAGCTTGAAATCAGGTAACGTGATGCCGCCACTTTTATTTTTGTTTTTCAACATTTCCTTAGCGATTCGGGGGTCTCTTCTGATTCCATACAAATTTTAGGATTATTTGTTCCAGCTCTTTGAAAAATACCGGTGGAATTTTGATCCGAATGGCATTAAAAGTATAGATTGCTCTAGGCAGTATAGACATTTCAACAATGTTTATTCTTCCGATCCAAGAGCATGCAATGGTCTTCCATCTTTTTGTGTCTTCTTCAATTTCTTTCATGAGTGTTCTGTAATTCCTTGAGTAGAGATCCTTTACCTCTTTGGTTAGGTTTATTCCCAGCTATCTTATCGTTCTTGGTGCTATAGTAAATGGAGTCGATTCTCTAATTTCCCTTTCTGTATTTTCATTTTTAATGTATAAGAAAGCCACTGATTTCTGTACATTGACTTTGTATCCTGCCACGTTACTGAATTGCTGTATGAGTTCTAGTAGTTTGGGGCTGGACTCTTTTGGGTTTTCCATATAAAGAATCATGTCATCTGCGAAGAGAGAGAGTTTGACTTCTTCCTTGCCAATTTGGATACCTTTTATTTCTCTTTGTTGTCTGATTGCTGTTGCTAGGACTTCTAATACGATGTTGAACAAGAGTGGTGAGAGTGGGCATCCTTGTCGTGTTCCTGATCTCAACGGGAAGGCTGGGAGCTTTTTCCCATTGAGGATGATATTTGCTGTGGGTCTTTCATGGATTTTATGAAGTTCAGGAATGTTCCCTCTATCCCTATACTTTGAAGCGTTTTAAACAGGAACGGATGCTGGATTTTGTCAAATGTTTTTTCTGCATCAATTGAGAGGACCATGTGGTTCTTCTCTCTTCTGTTATTGATTTGTTCTATCACATTGATTGATTTGCGAATGTTGAACCATCCTTGTCACCCAGGGATGAATCCCACCTGGTCATGGTGGATAATCTTTTTAATGTGCTGTTGGATCCTGTTTGCTAGGATCTTGTTGAGAATCTTAGCATCCATATTCATCAGTGATATTGGTCTGAAATTCTCCTTTTTGGTGTGGTCTTTGCCTGGTTTGGGGATCAGGGTAATGCTGGCTTCATAAAAAGAGTCTGGAAGTTTTCATTGTGCTTCAGTTTTTTGAAACAGCTTCAGGAGAATAGGTGTTATTTCTTCTTTGAAAGTTTGGTAGAATTCCCCAGGGAATCTGTCAGGTCCTGGGCTCTTGTTTTTTGGGAGGTTTTTGATCGCTGCTTCAATCTTGTTACTAGATATCAGTCTATTCAGGTTGTTAATTTCTTCCTGGTTCAATTTTGGGAGTTTATAGTTTTCCAGGAATGCATCCATTTCATCTAGGGTGCTTAACTTATTGGCATATAACTGTTGATAGTAACTTCTGATGATTGTTTCTACTTCCTTGGTGTTAGTTGTGATCTCTCCCTTTTCATTCATAATTTTATTAATTTGGGCTTTCTCTCTTTTCTTTTGGATTAGTGTGGCCAATGGTTTATCGATCTTATTGCTTCTTTCAAAAACCCAGCTTCTAGTTTCATTGATACGTTCTACTGTATCTCTAGTTTCTACCTCATTGATCTCTGCTTTAATCTTGATTATTTCCCTTCTTATGTGTGGAGTTGGTTTAATTTGTTGTTGATTCTCCAGTTCTTTAAGGTGTAAAGACAGCTGGTGTATTCTGGATTTTTCCATTTTTTTGAGGGAGGCTTGGATGGCTATGTATTTCCCCCTTAGGACTGCCTTTGCTGTATCCCATAGGTTTTGGACTGAAGTGTCTTCATTCTCATTGGTTTCCATGAATTGTTTAAGTTCTTCTTTGATCTCCTGGTTGATCCAAGCATTCTTAAGCAAGGTGGTCTTTAGCTTCCAGGTGTTTGAGTTCCTTCCGAACTTTTCCTTGTGATTGAGCTCCGGTTTCAAAGCATTGTGATCTGAGAATATGCAGGGAATAATTTCAGTCTTTTGGTATCAGTTGAGTCCTGATTTGTGACCTAGTATGTGGTCTATTCTGGAGAAGGTTCCATGTGCACTTGAGAAGAATGAGTATTCTGTTGTTTTAGGGTGGAATGTTCTGTATATATCTATGAGGTCCATCTGGTCCAATGTGTCATTCAATGCTCTTGTTTCTTTATTGATTTTCTGCTTGGATGATCTGTCTATTACTGAGAGAGGCGTGTTAAGATCTCCTACTATTAATGTATTCATACCGATATGACTCTTTATCTTGATTAATAGTTTTCTTATGTAATTGGCTGCTCCCATATTGGGGGAATAGATATTTACAATTGTTAGATCATCTTGGTGTATAGTCCCTTTAAGAATGATGTAGTGTCCTTCTGTATCTCTGACTACAGTCTTTAGTTTAAAATCTAATTTATCAGATATGAGAATTGCTACCCTGGCCTTCTTTTGAGGCCCACTGGCATGAAAGATGATTCTCCATCCCTTCACTTTCAGTCTGGGTGTATCCTTAGGTTCAAAATGGGTCTCTTGGAGACAACATATGGATGGGTCCTGTTGTTTTATCCAATCTGCAACCCTGTGTCGTCTTATGGGTGCATTTAGGCCATTCACATTGGGAGTGATTATTGAGAGATACGTTTTTATTGACATCGTGTTACCTTTGAAGTCTTTATGTCTGTAGATTGTCTCTATATTTCTGTTCAATGATATTCTTGGGATTTTTCCTCTTTTATAGAACCCCCCTTAGTATTTCCTGCAGTGTCGGCTTGGTGGTTGCATACTCTTTTAAGCCTTGCCGGTCTTGGAAACTCTTTATCTCTCCATCCATTTTGAATGTCAGTCTTGCTGGATAAAGTATTCTTGGCTGCATGTTCTTCTCATTTAGTTCCCTGAATATATCTTGCCAGCCCTTTCTGGCTTGCCAGGTTTCTGTGGACAGGTCTGATGTTATTCTGATGGGCTTTTCCTCTGTATGTAAGGAGCTTCTTTGTCCTAGCTGCCTTCAAGAGGGCCTGCCTACAATTAAAATTCTTCATTCTTACTATTAGGTATCTCGAGGACTTTCGAGAATCTATGATCTTGGGGGGAGACCGTTCTGCCTCTAGTACATGAACCCTGGTTCCATTCGCAAGATTGGAAAAATTTTCATGGAGACTTGTTCCACTATATCTTCTAGACTTCTTTCTTTCTCTTCCCCTTCAGGGATTCCAATAATTCTGACATTGAAACGTTTCATGGCATCATTTATTTCCCTGATTCTGTTTTCGTGGCTTCTAAGCTGTTTGTTCCAGGCTTCCTGTTGATCCTTTTTCTCTATCTGTTTGTCCTCCAGATCACGAATCCTATCTTCTGTCTCAGTTACCCTAGCTTTTAGAGAATTTAGATTAGATTGGAACTCATTGAGAGCATTGTGAATGTCATCCCTGGTGGCTTTCAGTTCTGCCCTAACATTGTGAACATCATCCCTGGTGGCTTTCAGTTCTGCCCTAATCAATTCTGTTTGGTCATCCATGGCTTTCTCCAACCTAGCTATTGCCTGGATAATTGTTAGCCTGAATTCCCTTTCTGACATATTATCTATGTCGATAGCCATTAGCTCTGTTACAGAAGGCCCATCCTCTGAATTTTTATTCTGTTGGGCATTCCTCTTCCTAGTCATTTTGGTGAGAGATGGCTGAATGGATGTAGCTGGATGTATCGACTATGGTGCAGTCAAGGTGCACCCTGGAAAGCTGAGCAATCATGAGTCCCCACCCAAATGAAAGAAAACAGAAAGAGAGAAAAAAGAAAAGAAAAAGAAAGAAGGGGAGGGGGAAAGAAAGGAAAGATAAAAGAGAAGGCTCAGCCCAAATGGGCCCCAAGGTAAGATTTATGAAGTACACAAACAAAAACAGACAAACAAAAAGACTGATAAAGTATATGACAAAGAAAAAATATATATATATATATATATGTATATATATATATATATATATATATATATATATAGAAGCAAAAGAAAAAAAATAAAAGAACCTAGTCAAAGAGAACCCCAAGTATAAGATTTATATACTATCAGGACAAACACAAATACACAGAAATACTGGCAGAACAAAAAGATGGGAGAGTGGTTATAAATTCTCAGTGTGGGCAAGGAAGGTTATTTTGATTCTTCCTGGTTGTATCTTGATATCTTTGTTAAAGGACTCAACTAAGATAAAGGGGGATTAAAAATTGGTTTACCCATAGGGGTAGCATTGATTGGGGAAAGGGGATTACCTTGAAGTTTAACTCTATATGAATATTAAAAAATAAAAATAAAAAAAGAATAAACTAAATTAAACTAAACTAATTTAAAATTTAAAAAAAAATTAAAAAATAGAAAAGCAAAAGAAAAACACGGGTATATGTATCAGAAAGTTCGGGTTAAAAGGTTATTATGGAATTTGATGTACCGGACATCTCACTGTGATGGTAAATAGGTTAAAAAATTATCTATCTATAAAAAAATTGAACCAGAATAGTGGGGACAAATTAAAAATAAAAGTTGTATCTATGAAGTAGTGGTGGTTGTTCTCTTGTCGTCTTTTTTTTTTTTTTCTTGTTGATTTTCTGGGGGAGGGGTCTGCTGCGTGGGTTTTCAGACAATGTTCTCTGGAGGTTTTTATGTTTGTTTGTTTGTTTTTGTTTTTGTTTTTCTCTCACCTTGACAGCTTTTGATGGTTTTTGGAGGTTTAGAGGAAAGCAAACTGCACCCTGCCCTCCCTCTCAGAGAGAAGTCTCAGTCTGTTCCCCTCTGGGTGCTCCAGAGCACATGAGTTCCCCCTCGGCCTCTGGCAGAGGACGGTCCAAGTCGCAGTCCCTGTGGACACAGGAACTCCTGCTTGTACCCAAAACCAGGACAGCGGTGGCTGTCTGGGCAGCTCCAGACCACCAGAGAGGTTCCAAGCAGTGGTTGCACACTGAGATTTTCCCACTGCCCAGGCTGGGAGTGCCTGGTCTTTCCAGGTCCGAGAGCGCTGGGCTGGCGCCTGCGTGCACCTCTCTCAGAGGAGGGTGTGGGGCGAGACTCAGGCTCTGATAGCGCGGCATGGCGCTTGCGTGGGGACTACAAAAAGGCTAAGCTTCTCAGCAAAGGAAACAATCAACAAAACAAAGAGGCAACCCACGGAATGGGAGAAGATATTTGCAAATGACAGTACAGACAAAAGGTTGATATCCAGGATCTATAAAGAAATCCTCAAACTCAACACACACAAAACAGATAATCATATCAAAAAATGGGCAGAAGATATGAACAGACACTTCTCCAATGAAGACATACAAATGGCTATCAGACACATGAAAAAATGTTCATCATCACTAGCCATCAGGGAGATTCAAATTAAAACCACATTGAGATACCACCTTACACCAGTTAGAACGGCCAAAATTAGCAAGACAGGAAACAACGTGTGTTGGAGAGGATGTGGAGGAAGGGGAACCCTCTTATACTGTTGGTGGGAATGCAAGTTGGTGCAGCCACTTTGGAGAACAGTGTGGAGATTCCTCAGGAAATTAAAAATAGAGCTTCCCTATAACCCTGCAATTGCACTACTGGGTATTTACCCCAAAGATACAGATGTAGTGAAAAGAAGGGCCATCTGTTCCCCAATGTTTATAGCAGCAATGGCCATGGTCGCCAAACTGTGGAAAGAACCAAGATGCCCTTCAACGGATGAATGGGTAAGGAAGGTGTGGTCCATATACACTATGGAGTATTATGCCTCCATCAGAAAGGATGAATACCCAACTTTTGTAGCAACATGGACGGGACTGGAAGAGATTATGCTGAGTGAAATAAGTCAAGCAGGGAGAGTCAATTATCATATGGTTTCACTTATTTTTGGAGCATAAGAAATAACATGGAGGACATGGGGAGATGGAGAGGAGAAGGGAGTTGAGGGAAATTGGAAGGGGAGGTGAACCATGAGAGACTATGGACTCTGAAAAACAACCTGAGGGTTTTGAAGGGGCAGGGGGTGGGAAGTTGGGGGAGCCAGGTGGTGGGTTTTAAGGAGGGCATGTATTGCATGCAGCACTGGGTGTGGTGCAAAAGCATTGAATACTGTTACGCTGAAAAGAAATTAAAAAAAAAAAGAAAAAGGCTGTGCCTCTGCCGGCTGGCGAGGCTCCCAGCCCCTCACGGGAGTCAGACCCCACACACTCTCAGGCACACTGGTGGCTCAGGGACCAAGACCTGGTTTCTCCGCTGCACTCTCTCTGGCTCAGCGCGAGGGTTGGCTGTCCTCGGTCAGGGGACTTAAGGCCCTGTCCCTAACTGCCCTGATTCCCACAATTCTCCCCCCCCCCCACAATCCTTTGCTCTTTTTGAGTGCTTTCAACCAGACTCCAAGTTAATGCTGGTCCCCAGACGCAGAGTACTCTCGTATTGGGTATCACTTTCCAATGGGTAGCCTCTGGTGGGTCCCTCCCTCTTTTGTTTATCTTCCAATATCAGTCCAACATTCCCACTCCACTTTACCTGCCCACTGGCATCTTCTGCTCCCGTAGAGATCCAGATGTGTATAATTCTGATCTCAGGCTGATTTCATGGGTGATCGGAGTTCTTTGGTAGGTAATCAGCTCACTTTAGGGTACAGGTTGAAACCACGCCTCCTCCTACTTCTCCGCCATCTTGTCTCCCCCATTCTGCCATTGTTTTTTGTCCCAGTAAGTGGAATCACAACACATCCAATTGTGCAAGCAAGATACCTAGAAGGTATCCTTGTCATCTCTCCTTCACCAATTCTCCTTAACCTATTAAGAACTAATCCCAACTGACTGTAATCCCTAAACTATCTTCAAAGTCAGATACTTCTCCCCATTTTCATCATCCAAATGACATTTAAAGTAAACAGAAAAAAGTAACTAATGAGAATCAATCAAATAAAAAACAACAAAACAACTGATAATTCTAAAAGCTGAATCAAAATATCAATAAATTTGGTGGGCCAATAGGCAGAGTAACAACAACAAAAAAAGGAGTAGACACAAATTACCAATGTCAGGAACAAGAGAAGTGGCTGAACTACAGATTCAACATTAAAAGGATATAAAGATTCAACATTATACAGATTCAACATTAAAAGGATAATAAAGGAATTTTTAAGAACTGTATGCCCATAAAGTTGACAACTTAGATTGGAATGGACAAATTCCTTGAAAGACACAACCTATGAAAGCTTACTTCAGAAGAATCAGATAAATGATATAACTATCAATTAAATAAAGCTTATGGTTAGAAACCTTCCAAAAAAGAAAATTCCAGACTCAGATATGATTCTTTTCCAGAAAAATGAAGAGGAGAGAACATTTCCCAGTTCATTCTGGAAGGCCATCATTACCCTAGTATCAAACTAGTCAAAGGCATTACAAGAAAAGTGAATAATTATTCACATAATTTTAGTAAATCAAATTGGAACATTTATGAAAAGGACAATAAATAAATCACCATCAAGTGGAGCTTATCCCGAGAATACAAGGTTGGTTTAATATTCAAAAGTCAGTCAGTGTAATTCATCATGTTAAATTAAAAGGAAAAACAAAACCCTTAAGATCATCATTATACACACAGAAAGAAAGAAAAAAAAGTTTGAAAAATCCAGCGTTTTCTTTATATGATTCCTTTGAGTAGACCCACCTGTTCCTTTTGAATAGAGTGAGAATTTAAGCAATGGGAATGTGGAGTCTTTCTGGAAGTTTGACATTATTTTTATCAAGATTTTACACTTGTCTAAAACACATCTGATTCAACAGGTTTTTTTTTCCTAAAATAATTCCCTTCTATAAGGTTTTTCCAAAGCATTCAATTAAGTTTCCATAGAAACAACCCTCTTTTTTCATAAAGCTAATGTAATAATCCATTAATTTATGTAATTATGATAATAAAAACAACTCACACAGGTTTTAAGATCAAATACAACTGGTTCTTGGCAGCATACAGCTGAACAGTAGGGAGCACAAGTGTGTATGTGCTGTGGGCATCAAGCAAGAACTGGAAGACTTTATGGCAGAAAGACTTTATGGCAGGAATGAAGAATATCAGTTAAACCAAAAAATTGAATTAATAAAAGGGAACATTTATATTATATTAATTTGTATACCTTTGTTGTCAATTTTTAATTACTAATTAGCCTTTTGTTGGTTATGATTTTTTCTCGCTTGTTTTTTCTTCATCTTTCTTCATCTTTCCCTTCATCTATCCCTTCATCTTTTGTTTTTCCCTCATCCTATTTATTTTTTAGGAGTTCATTTTTCTTTGTATTGGAATAAAACTGTTTTTTGTTTTTATTTCATTTATTTTTGTATTTTTTTTCCAGTCTTTCAGTTTCTATAAATCTGCTGAAATTTTCATTATTCCCTCACTCTTGAATGACAGTTTAGCTGAGTATAGAATTCTATTGTGTGAGGTATTTTACCTCAGCAGTTTGAAGACATTGTGATTGTCTTCTGACATTTATTGTTGCTGATGAGAAAACTGCTATCAGTCCAAGTGATATTTCAAAACCAATCTCCCTTGATGCTCTGCTAGCTTTAAAATTTTTCCATCCTTTCCACTTATTCTGCCATCTTGAAAAACAAAAGAATTCTAGAATTTCATTACCCAGAGGTAACTACTATTAACATCTTGGCAATATTTTTTCATGTTTCATATGTTATATCACAGTAAAGATCATTCTGTGCAAACCATCATGTTTGGTATATTTTATTTTATTTTTAAAAATGTTCTTTATTTGAGGGGCACCTGGGTGGCTCACTGGGTTAAAGCCTCTGTCTTTGGCTCAGGTCATGATCTCAGGGTCCTGGGATCGAGCCCCACATGGGGCTCTCTGCTCAGCAGGGAGCCTGCTTCCCTTCCTCTCTCTCTGCCTGCCTCTCTCCTTACTTGTGAACTCTGTCAAATAAATAAATTTAAAAAAAAATTTTTTCTTTACTTGAGAGAGAGAGAACACAAGGAGGGGGAGCGGCAAAGGGAGAGAGAGTAAAGCAGACTCCCTGCTAAGCTGAGCAGGGAACCTGATGTGGGGCTCAATCCCAGGACCCTGGGATCATGACCTGAGCCAAAAGCAGATACTTAACCGACTGAGCCACCCAAGCACACCAGTATATTTTTTAAAATATCTAATAGCAAACATTTTTTCATGCCATTACAATGTTAATGTTATGATATAAGTTAACATATGTAACCATTTTCCTATGTTTCATATTCCATTTTTCTGATGTTTTTGTTTCATAAATAATGCTATAGTAACCAGCTTTGCCCATAAGTCTCTTCATTTCTATTTCTCTTGAATAGATTCATAAAATATGGCAAAACCACCTTAAATAATATGAATTTTTTCAATATTCTTGATATAATGTCATATTATTTCCCATGAACATTTTCCCAATTTATAGTCTCACCTGTTCAAAGATTGTATGTTCCCGTGGCTTACTATCATACTCATAGTGATTCTATTTTTATTACTAAAAATGATATTGTTTTGTTTTCATTTGAATTCCTTTATTATAAATGAAGTACATTTTTTCCTTCAGTTATTAGATCTGAGTCTACACCTCTAGATTCTTCTTGGGGTCAGTTCCTAGAGCATCCTCATATTTCAAAGGTTACTGAAGGGACTCGTTACTTATGCTCTGGTTAATCATTTTTCTTTCTCTTATTTTTCTATGCATTGATATATTTCCAAAGAGTTCTGATACTATTATTTGATTTGACCACTTATTCACAATTTTCAGATTCTTAATGTTTCTATCAGGAACCTTTCCTAAACTTCAAGGAATAGGTGAAAACACTTGCCCTTTCTAGGTATAAACTACTTGGGGTATCTGCACAGATTTTAATGAACTTTGGGGGCCACTGATCTTTGTAGATAATTCTTTATTGAGCTTCTGGAAAACATATAGCTGAATTTATGTAATCAAAGTGGTTTTACTATCTTGGATTCCATTTACATTGCTTTACAGTTTTAAAATATTATGTAATAGATCTTGCTAATGTTTAAGTAGGATAAACCATTGTAATCAGCTAGGCTAGTTTGTATTTGTATGATTCTGTTCATTGTAGTCTTTTATAATAGTTCTACAAAAGACTGATATTTCAAAAACAGATATAGAGGATCATTTTTAGCAATAGTAGGGATGACAAACAGGTTTCATCTATTGTGTAAACTCTAATCGATGATATTAGCTGCCTACTGCACAGGATTGAGATGGATTCTGAGACTTTGTCAAGTCTCATTGGGAAAGATAGTCATGACCGATTAGCAGCATCAATCATGGTTAGAGGTATGGGTGAGAGAGAGAGAAAGAGATACTAAAGGTTATGTACTTTTCATTCCTGAATTAGGATTTAACCAATCATGAAAATAACATCTTTTAAAATATACTAATTATAATTATTGCTGGATTATATATTAAGAAGACTAGCATATTATACCTTACCCATTACATGGCACTTACGATGTGCTCAATAAATGTTGAATGGATATGTGTACTTATACTCACAAAAAATAACTGAGAGGCCCCTTATCATAAAAGTAATTCTGTATAGAGGATAATATGGATTTAAAATGAATCTCAAACATAAGCAAGGGATATCATTGATGTTTTGATGATTCTACATTGTAAGAATCACAAGATAAAACCACTTTAAATAACACTTGGATCTCTAAGGATACTTTAGCAGCCCATCTGAATGTACAAAGCATGAAGCAGGTTGAAGGTGCTACTCCTTTAACACTATACATATAAAAAAATATTAACTTTAAAATAACATTTTCCAATTACTTATTTCATGTACAGTAATACAGTTTTCTATTTTTCCATTTTGAAACAAAAGCCAAACAAGACATAGGATTGTTGCCTGATGTTGCCAGGAAGGAAGAACAGAAGTGAGTTCTGAAGAAGGTATTGGATTTTCTACCTGTGGTGGTAGCGCAGGGAAGAAAAGGGGGTGAGTATAGTGCATGATGAGAAATAAAGCCTTTTTGAAAAAGGAGACTTTTAAAGTTATTGTAAAAACAGCTAGGTCAGATGCCTGAAGACAGAACTTCATGCAAGTCAAAGGAGACTTCAGTAATTAGATCCATATAAAATAATAATAACATGGAAATTAAACTCATTTTAAACAATATTCTCTTAAAGAAATGTTACAACAATAAGAACCATGCACTTGTTGTCCCGAGTAAGCTATAAATTTCCAGGATGTGGTATTTTCCTCTAGCCACTAATAAGCTTTGTAATGAATAAGGTAGAATGTGAGGACAATTTGTTGATATCCGACCTCAGAGTTTGCTAAAACTTAAAAGGAGCTCCTGGTTTGTTGCATGCAGGCAGGCAACAAATTGTGTTAAAATTTAAGATTTGGGGGAAAGCAATGCAGTTAGCACTGAGGTTAAGAGTACGACTTCTTGATTCAAATTCTGCCTCTACCATTTAATAGCTCTGTGACCTGAAACAAGTCATCTAATTTCTTATTTCAGATTTCTCATCTGCAAATAAGAGAAGGGGAGATGTTACAAGGGATCAGTGAGTTAATATGTAAAAAGCATTTTGGACAGACCCTGGAATGAATCAAATGATCTCTAAATAATGGCAACACCCCCGTCCCTCAAAAGCACCACCACTCCCAAATGCTTAGTTAGTCTCTTGAGCATCTCATTCCATAATATCCATAAATATTGGAGGTTAGGGGGAATGACATGATAATATGAGCAAATAAGATTACCTCTGACCCAGTTATTATTATAACCATCTGACAGCTAAAAATCAAAACAAAACAAACAAACAAACAAAAAAAACCCAGAGGCTCAGGGATCTAAGTGGTTTATTTGCTCGTAGTCACACAGCTGGAAAATAGCAGAGGAGGCTTCTGAAACTATATGACACCCAAACTCAAGTTCTACACATGCCATCATGGTTTCTGCCTCCCTTGATCCTCTCGGTGCATGAAAGACTGATTATTTCTAAAGCCATTCATTGTCATATGTGAATAACACTGGTACGTGGTAGATACCCAGAGAGAGACGCTGGAGATGAGTGGAAGTATATTTTCAGCCTTTTCCTCTTTCTCTACTGCTTCTTACTCCCAGTCCTCTAATTGCTAACATACTTGGGATGTCTCTCCCAGTGTCCCTGTGGCTGGTAGCAGTTGTCCTTTTAGTCATGGTATGCCCCCCACATGAGTCTTCCCTCCTTAGGGCATTGACTTACATGTAGATCTAACATTGAACCCTGCTTACTGCTGCCATTGGTGTCACAAGTGATGTTACTGTCTCTCTAGTGGCGGCAGCAGCAGCAGCTAAAACCAAAGCATTGTCCAATTGATGATTCTCTTTTCATATGTTCAAATGCCTCTTGTCTCTTCCTGACTGTACCCACAACTGCGGAGAGGTCGTGTTCCTAATATGCACACTGGTCAATTTGTGTCAAGAGGCCGATAAATCATCTAGCTAAATACAGGTGATCTTCATCATTTAAGAAACAGGGGGGAAAAATCAGTTTCAGATTTAGGCCTGGAGAGCACCTGGGTGGGAATCGTGACTGAGCTGCAGATTCCAGTCCTGGCTCAGTCAGGTACCGGGTATGTGATCAAAGCTAATCACTGTCCCTCTTCTAATGTAATTTGGTTTCTCCTAATGAAAACCCCAAATGTGAAAAGTTTGTTGTCGAGGATCCAGGTGCATGGTAAAGAATTATACCATGTAAAGTGTGATTGTGATTGTTCTAAAGGTGTTTACTGCTGTTCCCTAAGAATGTTTTCAGAATAGAATAGTTTGCTGCTTGTTACCAGCCCATGGGCTGCTTTCTTTAAAAAAATTTATGCACATAAAAACTGTATCTTAAACTCTGGCGTGGAAATAGGGGAAGAAACAGGCAACTCAGAGGAACACAAATAAGATAGATTTTCAATCAGCACTTGCTTCTTCTCTAAGGATAGCTAATACTTTATTATTACAATTCAAAAGTCTCCGAGGAGAAAATGCAGCTTCTCTGGGTAATTAAAAGAGAGTTGGCAAATAGAGGGGAAAGAAGAAAGGTGGAGGTAATTCAAAATGAAGCTAATTGGACTGCCTGAGTAGGCAGAAAGGTAAGGTGACAGACAGAGGAACTATTTTTAAATAGGCAAAATGTGATCTTGGCTCACCTTCTGTTAAAGTAATTATGCTTCTTTGACATATTAGGTGCATTGTCCTTTAATAAAATCCTCTGGAATATGCTTTGTTTTTTTCTTTTGTGTTTTTATTATTAATATATATCTTTTTCTCTCACTGACAACAGGAGTCAGAAATGCTCCCATATTTCAGGCACATTTTCTGAAGAATTTTCTTTTCAATTTTGTCAAAATGACAAAATATATCAATGGCAGTGGCAACAATGACAGAAAGCCCAAAAGTCCTACCTTATCATAAATGTATTCTTTTTGCAGTTTGGCTCTTCACCCAACTTTTGCATCTTTTTTAGGTTGGTTCAGATCAGCCCATCCTTATAAGCTATCACCTAATTCCTTGTGAACACTCTTAATACTCGTAAACTTAAATTCAGCCAGGCAGTCAACCACAAAAGACATCTCTTGGTGTGAAAAAACTAAATGCATTAGACTTTCTGATGATAGATGATTTATGACCACTAAGTATCACAGTTGCTCTAACTATAGCTGTCAAAAACAATGGGGTTCAAGTCTTGCTGGTTTTTTTTTTTTTTTAATGGTGAAGATTCTTTACTTCACACCTGCTATCACTGTGTGCACAAAAACGTTGTAATTATGATGTATTTCTGAGCAAATTGAATCACAAAGTTATGCTGTAAGTTATTGGAATCTAAAATCAATCTCAAGAAAATAGTTCACACTTAAAAAAAATTCTTATCCTTTTATTCAACTCATCCAACGATAAACTCTCCAGTAAAATTTTCAGATTCGTTTGGATTTTAGGTGGAAATATAAAAGCAAAATAACAACAAAAATTCTGTCTTCCAGCATCACCAAGCCCTTCCCTACCCCTCTGATTGTCCTGAATAACATTTTTTTAAAAAGTTTATTTCTCGGGGCGCCTGCATGGCTCAGTGGGTTAAAGCCTCTGCCTTCGGCTCAGGTCATGATCCCAGGGTCCTGGGATCAAGCCCTGCATTGGGCTCTCTGCCCTCTCTCTCTTTCAGCCTGCCTCTCTGCCTACATGTGATCTCTGTCAAGTAAATAAATATAAATCTTTAAAAAAAAAAAGTTTATTTCTCCCTTACCCTCTATGAGAAATTTACGTGTCAAAGTTCTCCGGAGTTCTGTCTCTCACCCTGTTCTCTCCTCTTGTTACTCTCATCCAGTTCTGCAGCACCAGCCACCACTCACACAGGCTGCCTCCAGGATCCTTCTCTAATGACCAGACCTCTTCCCTGAGCTCCAGGCTCATTTCTATCAGCCTACTGGGACAATTAGCAATTTGATCTAAGCAGAAAAATAAAGAGGGGGCTTTGGGGTTAACCAAGGATGTCTGATTGCAAAGCAAAAGACATCTGGAGTGATAAGAAAGGAATTTCTGAAGCTAGCAACAGCACAAACTATGCAGAAACTAAATGCTGAAATCAAGTAATGGAAGGGAGGCCCACTGATTTATCTGCCAAATGCATAGGATTAATACATATGCTCAAACAGCTGTAGTCTTTGTTCCCATTTCTGGGAGTATAATGGAAAGTTTTGTTTTCATGGAAAGAATTCTATATAAACACATGTTATTGAATAAAATTGTTCTTAGTAAGTTTGCATTTTTATGTTTATCAAATAACAATTGAAATATGTATAACTTTGAAATATATAGAATGAATAGCTTAAGCATATATAACATGTGATGTGAAACATATATAATATATAATCATAGATATATATTTACCTTGTGTTAAACTTTTCTTAGCTTCTCTATGGCAAAAGACCTTTTGATGGAAATAAAACACACATAAAATATTTCACTTACATAAGTCAATAGGCAATGTATATAAGTAGTTTTAAAAGAGTATCGTCTTATGCCGGACACTGTTCTAAGTGCTTTATATGCAGTTATTTATTTAATTTTTATAACAGTCATGTGAGATGGGTACTTTATTCTCATCCTCATTTTACTGACGATATTAAGGCATCATAGCTAGTAAGTAGTAGAAGGAGGAAGAGAATTCATGTAGTTTGGTGAGAGAGTGTACTATTCTCTAATGTGCAAATTCTTCCAGAGTACAAAAAAAGGAGGTAAGTTTTCTAATTCAGTATTATAAATCTATGAAATACCATAATAATTACAAACATTTATTGAGCACTTACTCTCTGCCAGACACTGAGAAATTACATGGATTGTCTCATTTAATCCTCATCAAAATTTTATCAAATGTTAGTATCTGGAAAATGAGTGATCAGTATCTATTTATTGAAAGAATGAAGCCAATATTATCCCAAATTTACAGATGAAAAAACTGAGGCTTTTAGCAGTCAAATGAATTTATCTATGGTGATCAGCTAATAAGTGGCAGAATAAAAATGACTTTGATTATGCAATATACAAAATCAGTCCATCATGAATGGATGAAGTTCTTCATCCAGAAGGATCTTTTTGGGATCCAGATCTGATCATAACAGTCGTTCTTGTAAGCCCATGCTTGAAAGATAAAGAAAAAAAATCCTCTTCATGTTTTTTAGGGTTCTGGACAATTTGGACCCTGTCTGTTTTTTTTTTTTACACAATATCATACATATCTAGGACAATGGAGAAGAAAATATGATTATATGGATAAATATTAGAAGACATTAAACTTTTTACTAAGCCAGGAATAAAGTGACTTAAAAATTAATCATTCTCTAGAAAAACTACAGACATCCCCATTCAAGCTGTGAAATAAGGCAAGAACACACAGAACAACTATAATTTGGCATCACCTTGAAAGATAAAGCAAACACAATTACATTAACATGGATGGAACTGGAGGGTATTATGCTAAGGTAAAGAAGTCAATCAGAGAAACACAATTATCATATGGTTTCACTCTTATGTGGAAAATGAGGAATAGCACAGAGGACCATAGGGGAAGGGAGGGAAAACTGAATGGGAAGAAATCTGAGAGGGAGACAAACCATGAGAGACTCTGGACTCTGGGAAATAAACTGAGGGTTACAGAAGGGAGGGAGGTGAGGGAGTGGGGTAACCAGGTGATGGGTATTAAGAAGGGCATGAGTTGTGATGAGCACTAGGTGTTATACAGAACTAATGAATCACTGAACACTACATCAAAAACTAATGGTGTACTACACCTTGGCTAATTGAATTTAAATTAAAAAAAATAAAACAGACACGAGATACAAGGAAAAGAAAATTTTAATTGTCAGGTATCTGGAAACAATATTATTATTAATTGAAAATGATCTCACTCCTTACCAAAACAAAATGGAACTAAACCAAGAGAATCCGTTGATAAAGTATAAGAAATAAGAACTAAGAGTCCCACTAAAGGCAGCAATTCATGAAATGTGGTCCCTGGACCAGTAGCATCAGCATCATATGGGAGTTGTTACAGGGGAACTTCTCACACTTATTGAATCAGAGACTCTGAGGTTAAGGCCCAGAAATGTGTGTCTTTTTTTTTTTTAATTTTATTTATTTATTTGACAGAGAGAGATCACATGCAGGCAGAGAGGCAGGCAGAGAGAGAGAGGAGGAAGCAGGCTCCCCGCCAAGCAGAGAGCCCGATGTGTGACTCGATCCCAGGACCCTGAGATCATGACCTGACCCGAAGGCAGAGCCACTGAGCCACCCAGGCACCCCAGAAATGTGTGTCTTAAGAAGCCCTCCAGATAATCTGGTTCATGTTAATGTTTCCAGAACAGTTGCTAGAAGGAAATAGAAATAAAAGTTAAGGAAAGCCTTCTCTATTTCCCCACAATCACTAGCCAAAGCTACAATATGAAAATATTACATTCCCAATACTGTAGTATTGCCTTGTTTAAACAAAAAGGAAAAATTATTTAGGTGGCCTAGTTAAATTTGAATTTGAGATGAACCACAAATAATTTTTTAGTGTATATTCCAAGTATTTCTTGGAACATAAATTATTCTCTTTTTTTTCAATTTAAAGTAGACATAATAAAAATATGTAGGGAATAAATGAAGAAAACTATCAACTTTTCCAGACGAAGTAACAACAAAACCAACTCACTATATGATTGATGCTGTTCAAGCTACTTCAAACTGCATGTTCAAACTACATATATTCTCATCTAACCCTTCCAATAATACTATGAGGTGTGCACAATTTTATAGTTAAAGGAAATGCAGTCACACAGAAGTTAAATACCATTCCAAGACCACATAGTTATAAAATGTCTTGCATTAATAAAGAGGTATATCACACCCCCAGAGTGTGATATATTATAGAAAATATATTATAGAAAATTATAGATATAGACATTTACAGAAATGTCTATTATCCAAAAATTAATTTATAAATTTAACATGATTCTGGAGAAATATGTAAGTGGAATTTTTATAACTTGACAAAAATTTTCAGGTTTGTCTAGAAGACGAAACATGTCGAAATTAGCCAGAAAATGTCTGAAGTTGAAATAATAAATGAGGAACTTGTACCATAAGATATTAATACCTAAATTTTATTGTAACAATATGATGCTTTCACAAGAATACAGATGCATATCAATAGAATAGACTGTCATAGAATAGGGGGAAAATGGGAAGAAATACATCAAAATGTTATTAGTGAGTTATATGTGGTGAGGATTTGTGTAATTTCAATAATATTTCTTTGTGTTTTTCTGTTTTAAATTTTCTGTGAATATTTTGTATTATATTTAGTGAGGAAAATATAGTTTACCTCAAATAAAGAAAAACTATTTAGAAGCAAATCGAAGAGCCTTGATTTTTATGCTGTTCAGAGTCCCTAGGAAGGCGACATATGCCTGGAGCAAAGTGATCCTGATTTTAATAGACCTCTATGTCTACATGTTTTACTGGAACCTCAAACTCTCAGTAAGTCCAACCTATGTTGCTTTTTTTTTTAAACTTCTACTAAATGAACGAGCCATTTTTCAAACCATGTGGTAGACATTTTCTCACTTGAACTTTTCAACAATGCTGTGTGATGCTGAAGTAAGTGCTCTAATTAGGTTATGAATGAAAAAACAAACAAAACTCAAGGTGATTAAATAACTCAACCAAGTGTATGTGGCAAAATTAAGATTCAAGCCCTATAAGGTTCTCAGTATGATCCCATTCTGCTCTCAAAACTGCACTTCCACCACCTCTGGACCCACTCCTGTTCATGTATTCTCTCTCTGGACAGCTGATGCCAACATTCCATCTGAAACCCAAATGAGTTTAAACATCACTCATTCTCAATTCAATTCTCAATTCCCCCTCCATCTCCGCTCCAGATTCTATCAGTGACCAGGTCTTATTAATTCTATTGAGATTTTCCAAATCCCTATTCTGTTTGCTTCTCTCCATTACTTCTGCTACTAAGTGAAATAAATCCTTTCTCTGATCTTGTCTTTCTAAATTTTGCTCCTCTCCTCTTTGTTCTCTGCACTGAGGCAGACATCCCCAGAATATAGTTCTTAGATTTCATTTCCCTGACCAGAACCCCTCAGTGAATCCCATTGCCTAGGGAATTGAAACTCAGCTTAGCACATAAGACCTTTTGTGGTCTAATCCTTGTCAATATTGGTAGCCCTGTGAGGCACCACTCTACCACGTGCAACACGAACTTTGGCCATACCAAAGGATGGATGCAGTTACTTGCACATCCTTGAATGCACACACCAGATTGTTAGTCCTCCTTGCCTTTATACATGTAAAAGCACACATGTATTTAAAATACACCAATTCTAAATATCCTTTCCTGTTCTGTTCTCTTGGAAAATGCCTCTTCATTCTTCAAGAGTTAGCTCAAATGATACTTTCTCCTTGGAGATTGCCCTAACCTCTTCAAGCAAAATAAGACCCTTCCTCTCATATGTTGTACATCACCTGTCAGTTTTGTCTTGCAGAGTATAATGGAAAGAGAGTAGGCTTTGGAACCACGGGAGTAGGGTCTGCATTCAGAGGTTACTGCTTACTAACTGGATGACCTACCACAAATTATACCAACATGGGATATAATGAAATTCTTCAAAACCAATTTGACCAAAATGTCTGATTCATTACTGGCCTATTTAACCTTTTTCAGTTTAAAGACATTTCCTTATAAAGATGCATTCATTCCCATTCCTGATGGATATATCTTTTCAACAAACTTTTAGTGAATACTCATGTACCAGACACACAAAAACAAAAATACATTGATAAACACCATAAAGAGAAATAGTAATAGGCAATGGGGAGTAAGGAGTGCACTAGTCCTGATGAGCACTGGGTCATGTATGGAATTGTTGAATCACTCTATTGTACACCTGAAACTAATATAACACTGTATTTTAACTGTACTGGAATTTAAATTAAATTAAATTTGAAAAAGAAATAGAAGTATAGTTCTCAAGAAGTCTAAGAGAAGACTCTACAAAATTTTAGTCTGATGTATTCCAATGGAATATTAATAAGCCAAGAAGGTTGTGTTAATATTAATTTACTCCCATAACTCAGCTTCCCATCTTCCCTTGTGGTTGGTGTAAGTTCAATACACATAGTTCTTGGTTATTCTCTTGGAGATTTTCTTCTAACAACCAACGCAGTCCCCACATCAGAGGAGAGTTGCTTCAGGAGCTATCAGTATATTTCCCTTCATTTTCCAAGGAGAGAGTTTCTGAGGGAAAATGAGGCAGTATTTAGTTAAAAGCACAAACTGTGACTTTTATTTCATCCATCAGTGTTTCTTTGTTTCATTTTTTCCTGTAACTGAAGCATACTGATTTTTCTTGTTAGAATGTGTTTGGTAAAATACTGAATAATTCCATCTAAAAATGGCCATTTCAAAGTCAGCTGTATACACACACACGCACACACACACACACACACACGACACACAGCTTATATTGACTAGTTTTCTTACATTGACTTGATTAGTTCTGTAATCTCTTAAGTATGGGATCATATCTCAGGTTGAGACTTGGTCACTTGCTCTGTATTCAGACACTTATAAAATGTCATAGTGGTAGAGAACATGAATTTTACAGTCACTCAGACTTGGATTCAAATTGTAGTTCTGCAATTGGAATGCCCATGGGGAGGTTACCTAACTTCTCTGAGCCTCCACTAAATAAAAATCTTTACAGTATCCACCTACTGTCCATGTTGCTACAAAAGTTGGGTATTCGTCCTTTCTGATGGAGGCATAATACTCCATAGTGTATATGGACCACATCTTCCTTATCCATTCATCCGTTGAAGGGCATCTTGGTTCTTTCCATAGTTTGGCGACTGTGGCCATTGCTGCTATAAACATTGGGGTACAGATGGCCCTTCTTTTCACTACATCTGTATCTTTGGGGTAAATACCCAGCAGCGCAATTGCAGGGTCATAGGGAAGATCTATTTTTAATTTCCTGAGGAATCTCCACACTGTTCTCCAAAGTGGCTGCACCAGTTTGCATTCCCACCAACAGTGTAAGAGGGTTCCCCTTTCTCCACATCCTCTCCAACACACATTGTTTCCTGTCTTGCTAATTTTGGCCATTCTAACTGGTGTAAGGTGGTATCTCAATGTGGTTTTGATTTGAATCTCCCTGATGGCTAGTGATGATGAACATTTTTTCATGTGTCTGGTAGCCATTTGTATGTCTTCATTGGAGAAGTGTGTTCATATCTTCTGCCCATTTTTTAATATGATTATCTGTTTTGTGTGTGTTGAGTTTGAGGAGTTCTTTATAGATCCTGGATATCAACCTTTTATCTGTACTGTCATTTGCAAATATCTTCTCCCATTCCGTGGGTTGCCTCTTTGTTTTGATGACTGTTTCTTTTGCTATGCAGAAGCTTTTGACCTACTGCATATTAAAGTCAACAAAGATTAAGTTATTGAACCCAATGCATGACTTACTAATGATGATAATATCTAACATTTATTGAGAGATTACCATTATTATCTCATGTTTGAAGATCACTTGCTCAAGGCTTAAGTACTGCATGGGGAGATAAGAAAAAAAGGGGATGTTATTAAATGGATCTAACATCTCACTTAGCCAATATATGCTGTGAATGCTGCTAATTTTATATATTTGTGGTGTAAGATATTTTAGGCTTGTGGGGAAAATACAGAGCATCATCAATCTTAGAGGTAAGGCTGCTTGGAGCCACTGGAGGGTAGAGGTAGAATGTGAGAGGAGACTAAGCTTGGCCCTAAGGCTTTGGGTCTGGGTTTGTACACCTCTGTTAAGACTTCTATGAAAGCGGGGTAAATCATTGTGGTAGGCAACATAAGGCCACTGATTCCTTTGGAAAACTGACTTCCAATTTCCTAGTAAATAGGAAGGTGGGGAGAGGATGATTGACATCAAGTTCAGGACAGGAGAAAGTTGAAAACCAGGCCCTTAGCTGAATCACTGTACAGAGAACAGAAAAGGAAATCAAACTCATATCCACAGGATGATTGGGTAGAAGTTGGGTACAGGCATGAGCATATAGGTGCATGTCTGATAGAAAAGCAGTTGATGGATGCTTCTGTGGTAAAATCATCCTGTGAGTGAAGTATTGGATGCATTGGAATGAACTGTTTCAAACATGTACTTAGTGTGAGGTTGCTGCTATATGTGATGTTTGCAGGGTAAACCAAGAACAAAGTAGCCAAACCCAAGCTTCTACCTGGTACAAAAGATTGCATTTGAAATGTCTAGTAGTGGACAGAGCTTGGAGAGGATGCCTGACATGCAATGCTTGTTATATTAACAGGGACTCACTCATTCTTCCTTGGGTGTTAGGCAGAGCTATTAACTTGTAAGAGATATCCCAATTATGTTCTTCATAAGGGCTGCTGTTGTGAGAGCTAGAGATCAGGTAGATAAATTACAAAGCTGCCAACTCCAGACTTCTTTTCAGAAGGTGGACTTCCAACTGCTAGGTACAGATATGTACAGCCTAGATAGTATGAGTGACAGTCAATGACAGTAAGCAGGCTTGAGAAAATGTGAGCATTTGGGTTGGACAGTTCAATATATTGCTTGGTTTTATGTAGGGAGGGGGAAATTATTGATTGAGTTGGTGTGTGTACAAACAAAACTTATGTCTAGAAGATTATCCCATGGAAACAGAAATACATATGGGGTGACAAGTTAGGCAGGGTTACAGACCCTCTGAGCCCAGTCTGCTGAGTCAAGGCTTCTCATCAGTGGGCAACAGACTTCATGGGATGTCCTCATATTAGCCTAAAGAAGACTAGCTAATGTATTTCAGCGTGTAAGGTTCATTTCAACATTACATATTTTTGCATGTACATTACAACTTTTTTCTTCCCTCTAATAATTTTATGGGTTGAAGAAATTGTGTTGGAGGTCCCCCAAACCACCTTCTAGCATGTTAATTCCATCACTAGAACGACTCCTAGAACTCAGAAGCTGTTGTATTCACAGTTAAAGTTTATTACATTGAAAGGACATAGATCAAAGTAGCAAAGGGAAAATATGTCAGTAGCAAAGTCCAGGAGAAACCAGGCAGGAGCTTTTAGTTTTTCCTGGAATAGTATTGAATTTCAGCAGTATGATGTTGTCTACATAATATATTGTTTTTCCACATAGTTCCACAGAGGATGAGAGATAAAATTGGAGAAAGAAGTTATGGGGTATGAAAGGGAAGCCACACCAATTTCCTGGCTATTTTACTTTCACATGCTTTGACTTCTCCCTCTGCTTGAGCTCTTTCCCCTTTAAATGATCAAGTTACACGCTTTGCCTTAGGTTTTCTTCCAATGGTGTCTCCATAACTTAGTGATTTCTACTTCTGATATTTCACATTGTTAATACAAGTCTTGATCCTGTTTGATGTGTTTTTATTAGTTGTGTTCATATCCATTTCCCCTACTTCCCTAGTAGTTAATGTCTTATTCTTCTTAGGATAATAATGATAACAACAATAATAAAGTAATTGGTACTTAAGTGATACACACTATGTGCCAGATATCATTCTAAGTGTTTTACATATGATTACCTACTTAATCCTCACAATGACCCCATGAAGTACTATTTCCTATGGATGCTATAATAAATTACCACAAAATGAATTGCCACAGAAGTAAATAAGACAAGTTTATTAGCTTTCGGTTCTGGAGGTCAGAAGTCTTAAATGGGCCACTCGTCTTAAATCAAGGTATTGACAAGGCTACATTCTTTCTGGAGGCTCTAGGGGATAATTAGTTTCTTCACTTTTTCTAAGTTCTAGAGATTACACACATTCCTTTTCTTCTGGGCCCCTTCCTCCATCTTCAAAGCCAGCAATGGTGGGCTGAGTCCTTCTCATGGTGCCATCTCTGATTCTCTCTCTCTCTCTGAGCACACCTCCCTACTTGTCAGAACCTATAGAATTACATGGAACCCACCCAGATAATCCAGGATGATCTCATGTCTTAAAAGCCATTAACTTAATCATGTCTGCAGTGTCCCCTCTGCCATGTAAAGTAACATATTCCCTGGCTTTGGGGATTTCAGCACGACATATTTGGGGGGATACTATTCTACATTCTGCAGATGCATAGTGTTATATAGATGAAAAACTGGGGCTCAAGGAAGTTTAGTAACTTACTCAAACTAGAAAATACTGAGGATGGGAGTCAAGCACACTCTAGCTCCACAGGTCTTCTGCCTATGTATTACCCACCTATCAGGATTCCCTAAAGGAGACAGTATTGTGTCTGCTTGGGGCTGTTGCTGATTGTGTATTCGTGAAATTGTTTCTAGTCAATATGCCCACCTACTCTCATTCTTCCTTGTTCCTGATTCTTGTCACTAGGAAGAGTTATTTCAGTTACCATTACAGCTTAATGTGAATTCCATTCTAGCATGACCTCAAGGATTTGAGTAAGCTAAGAGTTGTTCCTGGGGAACATTTCCAATGCAAGCAGGTCTAGACAGATACAAAAGACCTACTTGGGGGATTCAAAATATGTTGCCAACTGCACACAGATCTAAGAGGCCCTAGAAAAAAATAGAACACAGGCTCTGGCTTTGAGTTTCCTGGAGCTCTCAGCTAAGAGTCTCAGCTTTCTTTACTCTATCCTAATACCCCTGTTGGAGTACTGAAGTAGAGGAGAGAAGCCTGGAAAGCCCTTGACTATTATAGTATGTTTTTAAAATATGTATTATTCGTTACATGTATCTCTCTACTTAATATTCTTCAGGGTCCTTTTACCACCAGGATACAAGCTCTTGGGTGTCTTCTGCATAAAAGCTGCAATTAGAATATTTATGTATTTTTAGGCAATAAAGGAAAAATTGAACATCCATATCTAGAAAACACAATATTTGCATAATGAAGACATGTCTTTCTTTCAGTCCCTCGACAGCCTTCTTTGTGTCTTGACAGTTGCGTTCCCCAGAGGTCAGTCATCATTATAAATTTAAAGTGACTTTTACAAGAACTCAATTAAGAACAAACTCAGAAGTTAGTGTACATGTAATTCATGTGTTTACTTGGTTGTGCAAGTAGCATAACAATGACCAGCAATGTGTAACTTCAGAGGATATGGTACTACATAGTCGATAGCAGTTCCAGGAGCTGAACAAGTATAAAGAGAAATTAATCACAAACTCTTCATCCACAGAAGGCAACCCAGGCCTCCTTTTCTGCCTTTATTATAGTGCTTGAAGTGTGCAGGATCTCAGGTCCAAAAATGACCTAACTGAGTACCTATGTGTGGATACAGGGAAAAAACCCTACTACCATTGAGAACTGATGGAAGACCTATAGTTAACATACTTGCTGTGGAATATCTACGTAGTAAAAAAGTACTTTCAAAATCAGAACCTATAAAACAAATCTGATTTTCTCATTGGTTCCCATTATAAGGTCTATGGGGAATAGAACCAACAAGTAAATGATCTTTCGGTTTTGTTTTTGGATATTTTTAGATGATGAAAAAGATATGCTATCCACCTAGTCCTTCATTTTCTTTTCTTTTCCTTTTTTTTTTTTGCAGTGTTTTCACAATTGGCAATATATTTCAAAATTCTCCTTTACCTCTTTTTTTAAAATTTTTTTATTTTAATAAACATATAATGTATTTTTATCCCCAGGGGTACAGGTCTGTGAATCGTCAGGTTTACACATTTCACAGCACTCATCATAGCACATACCCTCCCCAATGTCCATTTCCCCACCACCCTCTCCCATCCCCCCCTCCCCCCCGGCAACCCTCAGTCTGTTTCTTGAGATTGAGTCTTTTATGGTTTGTCTCCCTCCCAATCCCATCTTTTCATTTTTTCTTTTCCTACCTCCCCCCAACCCCCCCACATTGCATCTCCACTTCCTCATATCAAAGAGATCATATGATAGTTGTCTTTCTCCGATTGACTTATTTCGCTAAGCATGATACCCTCTAGTTCCATCCATGTCGTCGCAAATGGCAAGATTTCATTTCTTTTGATGGCTGCATAGTATTCCATTGTGTATATATACCACTTCTTCTTTATCCATTCATCTGTTGATGGACATCTAGGCTCTTTCCACAGTTTGGCTATTGTGGACATTGCTGCTATAAACATTCGGGTGCACGTGCCCCTTCGGAGCACCACGTTTGTATCTTTAGGATATATACCCAGTAGTGCAATCGCTGGGTCATAGGGTAGCTCTATTTTCAGTTTTTTGAGGAACCTCCACACTGTTTTCCAGAGTGGTTGCACCAGCTTGCATTCCCACCAGCAGTGTAGGAGGGTTCCCCTCTCTCCGCATCCTCGCCAGCATCTGTCATTTCTTGACTTGTTAATTTTAGCCATTCTGACTGGTGTGAGGTGGTATCTCATTGTGGTTTTGATTTGTATTTCCCTGATGCCGAGTGATGTGGAGCATTTCTTCATGTGTCTGTTGGCCATCTGGATGTCTTCTTTGCAGAAATGTCTGTTCATGTCCTCTGCCCATTTCTTGATTGGATTATTTGTTCTTTGGGTATTGAGTTTGATAAGCTCTTTATAGATTTTGGATACTAGCCCTTTATCTGATATGTCGTTTGCAAATATCTTCTCCCATTCTGTCAGTTGTCTTTTGGTTTTGTTAACTGTTTCCTTTGCTGTGCAAAAGCTTTTGATCTTGATGAAATCCCAATAGTTCATTTTTGCCCTTGCTTCTGTTGCCTTTGGCGATGTTCCTAGGAAGAAGTTGCTGCGGTTGAGGTCAAAGAGGTTGCTGCCTGCATTGTCCTCAAGGATTTTGATAGATTCCTTTCGCACATTGAGGTCCTTCATCCATTTTGAGTCTGTTTTTGTGTGTGGTGGAAGGAAATAGTCCAATTTCATTTTTCTGCATGTGGCTGTCCAATTTTCCCAGCACCATTTGTTGAAGAGGCTGTCTTTTTTCCATTGGATATTCTTTCCTGCTTTGTCGAAGATTAGTTGACCATAGAAAATTCTCCTTTACCTCTTTCCATCCCTCTAGCATGTCTACAAAAAAATCAAGTAAAATTCAATGCAGTCACTGTTGATGCATTTATTAGCTCAGATAGAAAAGAAATTGAAATAATTAGCTAAAATGAAGTATATAGATTTTAGTTAACCATTTAGTTAACCTTACATAAAGAAAAGAATCTCTATAAGAGAACCTACTATCTCCTATATCTAACACTTGGTTTTTTAATTAAGATGATCTTTTAAATCACTCATTAATATGTGTCTCAATGTGAAATATTGTAATCTAACTATATAAAATAAGAGCAAAATATATGATGGAAAGCCAATATACAAAATTTCCATTTAAACATAAAAGCAGGAAATATCAAGAGGTTTCCCTAATATTAATGGCTTGCTGCTCTTGCCTTTTATCTTACTATGGAGACAGAATAAATTGCAACTTGAGAAAATGAGATGAAAGAGTCTGACTCCCTGAAAAACGAGCCCATAAATGAGGAGCTGTAACATCAGAAGGACTGTTGTGGAGCACTTTGCCTCCTACAGTCTGCCACAGGGAAGTGCACTGCTTCCATATATGTCCTGCATATGCTTGTAAATCTGTGGCTCCACAATAATTTTCTCACATTTTAATGCTGGTGTAGAATGAAAACCCTTCTCATTTTTCAGATAGGGTCATGAAGTATTGGAAGTCACAATTAACATGCAGGATAAGTTAATTGCTAAAATAATCATAGCATTTTAATCTAAACTCTTCAATTTGGAGAAGTATTTAGCCCTGAGTCATAACTTTTAGAGACATGGAGAAATAGAAGTCAAATATCCTAACCTCCTTTTCAGTATATAATGCAGCTGTCTTCTAAATTTGCCTTCATTTTATTTGGAAGGGCTGGTACAGCATTCCGTCTGAGAAATTATTGGCTTCCCCCCACCACCACCCAGCTTATTACAAAGGAAAACCTGTGGTCTTCTTCCTGGCTTGTCTCCTGCGTTTTTGCTGGTAGAGCTGCCAATAGCAAGATGTCTTCAGGAAATGCCAAAATTGGGCATCCTGCCCCCAACTTCAAAGCCACGGCTGTTATGCCAGATGGCTAGTTCAAAGACCTCAGCCTATGTGACTACAAAGGAAAATACGTTGTGTTCTTCTTTTACCCTCTTGACTTCACCTTGGTGTGTCCCATGGAGATCATTGCCTTCAGTGACAGGGCGGAATTTAAGAAACTCAACGGTCAAGTGATTGATGCTTCCGTGGATTCTCATTTCTGTGACCTGGCATGGATCAACACACCCAACAAACAAGGAGGACTGGGACCTGTGAACATTCCCTTGGTATTAGACCCCAAGCGTACCATTGCTCAGGACAATGGAGTCTTTTTTTTTTTTTTTAAGATTTCATTTATTTATTTGACAGACAGAAATCACAAGTAGGCAGAGAGGCAGGCAGAGAGAGAGGAGGAAGCAGGCTCCCTGCCAAGCAGAGAACCCGATGTGGGGCTCGATCCCAGGACCCCGGGATCATGACCCAAGCCAAAGGCAGAGACTCAACCCACTGAGCCACCCAGGTGCCCCAGGACTATGGAGTCTTAAAGGCTGATGAAGGCATCTCATTCAGGGGCCTCTTTGTCATTGATGATAAAGGTATCCTTAGGCAGATCACTGTAAATGACCTACCTGTCAGCCACTCTGTGGATGAGACTCTGCAACTGGCTCAGGCCTTCCAGTTTACTGACAAGCATGGGGAAGTGTGCCCAGCTGGCTGGAAGCCTGGAAGCCTTCCTCTAGAGAGAATGGCCTGAGCTGTGTTACAGGAGAAGCCAACTGTGATGTACAGCAGTAGGGCATCACTTTTGATCTTTTGTTGTTTCTATTAAACTTGAACTGAGGGGGGAAAAGAAAGGAAAACCTGTGAGCAATAGAGTTTCCTGAACATGGAGTTTGTAAGTGTTCAATACATGTTTGTTTGATAAATGAGTGCACTGGTTTAGGCACTGAGCTAAAAACTGTAAGTATGGAGATGCACATAGCATAGTTCCTATTTTTTAGTATACATTATGGTGAAGAGAGGAACATGTAAGCATACTGTAATGAAATTTTGTAATGCCTTGCTAGGACATAGAATGTTTCAGCTGCAAGGAGAAGGAGCACTAAATCTTGATTTGGAAGGAAAAGGGAGAGTTTTTAGGGAAATTGAAGTAGATGAAGTCATTAAAGTATACTAGAAGTTTATATTTTCTTGAAAAGCACTTAGTTATAAATAACCTTACTTGGGGTAAAGGTCAAAGATAAGATAAAATAAGACTGAGGACATGAGTTATATTACTGCTGCTCTTAGTTTATCTCTAAATATTATCTTTATGAAACCAAACAGGCATGACAAGTGTGTTATAATTGTTGTTGTTGTTGTTGTTTAGTCTGTGTGTGTGTGTATGTGTTTTGTTTTGGAAGCACTGTTGACACAAACCTATTCAATTATTCAGTTATGATGATTTTATTAATATACTAATAAACACCGATTAATATACTGACCGGTGAGCTGACCCAGAAAACATAAAATGACTTGTTTTTTTCATACTAATACTATTTTCCTTTTACTACTTGTGTTTTTATGACTATATCCTTTGATCCATGCCTTATATTCCTCCTTAAATGACTAGATACTCATATATATCCCTCCCTGGTTCTTTTTCCTCTTCCTAAAGGATTAAAGTTGGAGCACTCCAGAGCTTAGAGTTTTGTTCTCCTCTCTTTGATATCTACCCTCACAACTTTGGTGATTTCAGATCTACAGATTAAACTGTTCTCTATATGCTATTGTTTTCCAAACTTACATCTGTGGTTTTCACATCCCTTTTGAGCTTCACACTCATATATGCTATTGCCTACTTGACATTTCCTCTTTTCCAAAACTGAATTCTGAAATTCTTCCCAAGAACTGTTTCTTCATGTCAGTAAATGGCATTCACCCTGTTGCTCAGGACAAATGTGTTGTCATCTTAGATTACTCTCTTCACCCTTGCCACCATCCAGTGCATCAGCAAATCCTTTTGGCTCTACTATCAAAGCATATCCCAACTTATACTATGTCACCAAAGATTATAAACTAATCCAAACTTTGTCACTCTTATAACCATTTCTTCTACTAGTTGGAGCAATCACCATTTTTTTTTTTTTTTTTACGTAACTGTTGTAATAGCCCATGCTGGGTAGCTTGTATTAGTTCAGTCTTTGTAGTGGATCAGTTATTGGGATAACAACTTTAAGGGTAGTATTGTGCAATGGGTAGACAAGATGGAACGGAGGCCAAGACCATTGGAAGTGAGAAGGTCAAGGAATTAAGAAGTCAGGGTGTAGAAGAATCATCCATGTGAACTTTGAAATTGCCAAACTGATAAGTATATGGCTAGAAAGCAACATAGGGATTCAGGTGCTAAAATCTGAAATATGAAATGAATGAGAGGGGCATCTTTAGTTCTATGTATTTCTACTGTTCTCCACTTATAATTTCTGCTTTCTCATGAATCTCATAACTCTTAGCTGTTCATGGGTTCTTGTAGCCTTTCACATTTAGCTCCTGTTAACAATGTCATTCCCTGCACTGTTTTTCAGTTCAGATTTCTAAGAACAAGAAACAGGTTGGCTCAACCTATTCCTGTTTGGATAGTCACTTTTTTTTTTTTTTTTTTATGTGTGTGGTAGACACATCATAGTTTACCCTTTAGTCATGCTCCTGCCTGTGATCTGATTACCTGTAGCCAGAGGGCATATGAGGAATGAAGGGATCATGACCACCTAGGATTGTAACTTCAGCAGAAAGTGGGTTGGGTGTTTTCTCTTATATGCTAAGGCTTTGAAGGCACTTTTGGACATGGAACACAATTACTGCAATCTCTGTATGGTTGTGTCAGAGATTGAAGTAGGGAAATAGCAGAGAAGATGTAGGCAGTACCAGGAAGTCATTTTACAAATTACTAATATAGGTGCACTGTCATTTCAATTGAACAAAAGAAAAACTAAGACTGTATATGACTTTAGTTAGTGTTTGGTGCATCCTAGATATTAAGGTGTATTTTATTGTCTTTCTTTAATTCATTCACCCAATAATTATTAAGTAGCCCCTCTCTGCTGGATAGTGGTATGCAATGAGTAGAAGGTCCTAGTAAGAAAAGCTTGGAATTCTATGAGGTTGCCCCTGATACCAATAATATCCTACTTGCTATCTCGTGACTCAGGCCACTTTAACTAGCTCCTAACACATCAAGAATGATCTGCAATGCTCTATAAGTGATTTCTTCTTGTTACCTCGCTTTCCTTTAATGTAAATTACAAAAGAGGGTAGCACACTTACTTCATAGAAAATTAGAAAGGCTAATTAAGTCAGGAAGCAGTGTTTTGAAGATGAAAATGGTTTCTGTGTATTAAAGTGTTAAGTATGTATGCAATAGTTGTTGGTACAATGCAGTCTGCAATACTGGTGCCAGGAATGGAAGGCATACCAAAATGCTTTTAGATAACAAAAGGCCCTTGTTGAAAATTCAAGTGGCACAATAAAATGCTTGATAGCCTCTGATTTCTAGTAAAGTATTACTCTATTATCAAGTATATATGTATAAAAAATACAAAGATACATATTCAAGATAAAAATGGGATTTAGGGGGAATGAAGTAAGGAACCCCATCTTGGTGCACATCCCCAAATTCAGAATGTATGAAGTAAAAATCTCCTACAGCATTGCTTGATCTTAAGTTATAGATACTAGAACAAAGGAGTTTGAAGGCAGAGTCCACTGGACATCAAAGATGTTCCTGGTGTTGCAAGGAAAAAAAATTCTCAACCATTCAAAATTCTTCTGCCTGGTCTAAGAATTAAGTTGATGTGAGACAGATTAATGGGAAAAAAATCAAAGGTTTAATAACATGCATTCCTGCTGTATACATGTGAGAGACCTAGGAAAGCTGAGTAACTCCTTGAAGTGGCCCAATCCATCACCTTAAATACCATCTTCAAAGATGGAAGATGTTGGGTGTGGCAGAGGACAGTTATTGGAAATTTTCAAGAAAAAGCACTGTAAACAAGGACATGATTGTTATGCAGATTTAAGTCATTGCCTTCTTCATTGATAAGGCTTCCTAGAGATTAAGTCATTCCCCTCTTCCTGGTATACATTTACAAATGGAGATTCCATTATAAATGTAAATGTCTCAGAAAAGTGTAACTTCTACTTGGTTCACAGAGCTTCTCATGTGCCTGCAATTTCTCATTAATAACAAGCTTAAAATAATCAGTGTGCCAGAAGCATATCATGGAGTGGCAAAATTTTGCTCCCTACATCAGGATCTAAGAAATTAGGTAAGATGAAGGTTGAAAGTAGGGCTGAGAATATTGATCTGGAGAAGTCCTATAAATACTTCCTGCACAGCTTGTGGTCTCATCAGAGATGGAGAAAACAGACTGAATAAAGACATAGGATTATAGATTATAGATTTTTGCTAATTTATTTGCTTGCTCACTACATACTTATTTACTATATTAAGTGTTATGGGTTGAATTACCTACCCCCCCCAAAAAAGAGATATATTTCCTTATTTGGAAATACAGTCTTTGCTGATGTAATTAGTTAAGATGAGATGCTAGAGTAGAGTGGGCCCTTAATCCAGCTTGACTGGTATCCTTAGAAAATCCTTAGAAAATCCTTAGAAAAATTGGCCATGTGAAGACAGAATTGGAGTTACGCAGCTGCAAGGCAAAGAGTGAGTGGCAAAGATTGCTCACAAACCACCAGAAACTAGGAGAGAGGCATGGAACAGATTCTTCCTCAGAATTTTCAGAAGGAACTAACCCTGCTGTCAGGCTCCTAACCTCTAAAACTGTGAGAAAATACATTCCTGTTGTTTTAAGCTACCCAGTTTGTGGTACTTTGTTATGGCAGCCCTAGGAAACTAATACATCAATATCCAATTAAGTATACACATGAACAAGTCTGTGCTCACTGGCCAGTGTAGGACAGGGGTTGGAAAACTTGCTGCAGAGGATTAATATTTCAGGTGGGTGGGCCACATGGTGTCAGTTGCAATTAACTCAACTCTTCTGTTAGAGTATAACAGTAGTAACAATGAGTAACAAATGGGCATGACTGTGTTCCGACAAAACCTTCTTTACGGACGTGAAATTGGAATTGTATGTAATTTTCATGTCATGAAATATTATTCTTCTTTTGGTTTTATTCAACTATTTGAAAGTGTAAAAAAGTGACGCCTGGGTGGCTCAGTCGTTCAAGCATCTGCCTTCTGCTCAGGTCATGATCCCAGGGTTCTGGGATTGAGTCCTTCACCAGGCTCCTTGCTTAGCAGGGAGCCTTCTTCTCCCTCTGCCTATGGCTTCCCCTGCTTGTGCTCTCTTTCTCTTTCTGATGAATAAATTAATAAAATCTTTAAAAATTTTTAAAAATAAAAAATAAAAATGTAAAAAATATTTTCAGCTTGTGGGCCAGATTTGGCCTGTGTGACAACCTCTACTATAGGAGAAAAAGATAGGTTTTGGAGATAGGTAGATCTGGCTCTACCACTTCCTGTCTGTCTGTCTATCTATCTATCTATCTATCTATCTATTTATTTGAGATAGAGAGAGTGTGAGAAGGAGAGAGCACAAAAAGAGATAGGATCAAAGGGAGAAGCAGGCTCCCCACCGAGCAGGGAGCCTGATGTGGGACTCAATTTCAGGACTCCAGGATCATGACCTGGACTAAAGGCAGTTGCTTAACCAACTGAGTCACCCAGGTACCCCTTAGTTGTCTAATTTTTGATGTTACTTTACTTCTCTTAGTTTTGGTTTCTGCCCTTCCAAACTAGAAATAGTTATGATTTCCTCAAAGGGCTATTAAAAGAATAAATTTGCTTTTAGCAGAATTGGTTTCATGGGCACATGATCTGTGTGATCGCCCAGGGCCTTACACTTAGGAGGGCCCTGCGTTTAGTTTAATGCTCTGTTATCATCATCTTGAGGTTCGTAATAATTTTGAATAGGTTCCATATTTCCATTTTGCACTGGGGTCTGCGAGTCACATGGCCAAGGTGGCTCCTAGCACAGACAGGGAGCCCAGAAAGAGTAATGATTTTTATTACTATGCATTGTATTGTATGAATAAGTATATATTAATGAAAAGCTAAACTCTATCCTTGGTTAAGGAGCTATGGCTTCTTTGGGAGTAGGCAAGGATATTCTCTCATAAAACAAAAGCCGTAATTACTAAAAGACAGTTATACCTACATCAGATGAGTAGACTGACATGAAAAGTAAAGATATAGTGCCCCAATTCTGTAGCATGACAAATTAACAGCCAACTGGAGATGCTCCAGAGACAGCCAATTCATGGGGCTGGGTGGGAGTGGGGGGAACCTAACTATTCTCTTGTAATGAAGGTTTGTGTTATGAAGTAACTTCGGAAATGTGCTGGCTTTGCAGGGATATGTGCACAGAATGTTAAACAAATCTTTGCAGTTGGGTCTTGCGGCAGTCTTTATTTTGAGCAGTGACATCAGAGCATTTATCCAAACACTTGTTTAAATAGAAATGCAAAAAGAGGTGCATTGCAGTGTCTGCTGAGCAGTGTAAATCTTACACTGGTAGAAATCTGGGACTCTGAGGCGGTCTTGCCAACACAGCACGGAGTCTGACCTACTATTAATTTCTTTGCTCATTGTACGTGACCAAACTGGAGAACTCAGAGCTCCAAATGAATTAGTTGATCACCCAACTGTTTTTTCTCACTTTTCAGAATTATTGCTCAGGTAGAGGCAAGCACTATGCAATTCATAAATTAAAAAATCCACACTATTCTTTTCTTTATATCTGGGAAGACACCATTATTGGTGAGCAAGTTCCCTTTGACAGTTTTCCAGCATGTTTGGGTTTGTGTCAAATAGCATTTCCAAATCTTTTGGCCAATATAAGAATTCCAATTGCAGGCTCATAAGCTAAATAAAGCCAGATCTTCCCAGCTTCTATGAGCTTTGGTATGGCTCTGGTCATGAAGGCCTATGTGGCAGGAAGTGAATGTGGTCCAGACAAAAAAGGCTTCTACGCAGAAATCATTCTTCCAGTGCCATATATCCAGTCTGGGGAGTGGCTTCAGCCATTGGTTAGATACGTCTTGTTCAGAATTGATGAAATAAAACCATTATGAATGACAACATTTACTAAGGAGTTTATATTATACAGCAATGCCAATAGTGTATAAACCTTACTGCACTATGGAATTGATGTGAAATTCCACCCTCCCCACCCCCACTAAGGTATTGGTGAATGAAGTGTATTGGTCCTAAACTTAGACAGCTTGGTTTTTGTTGTCTAGATGGCAGGGTTGGCCCTGAGCCACTTTTCTATCTCTTGCTGATTCCCATTGGGCTGGTCTTCTTCCTCTATCAGCACACATTCTGGAGTAAGTATACCAGGCTTTACATATTCACGTTCCTAGCCAAGAAAGTGGATGAAAAATACAAACCTTATTAGCCAACAAGTTAGGAATCTCTGTTCTCTTCTTCCTCTGGCCTCCTGTGATTTTGCATTGAGACACTTTGTTGTTCCTTAACACCTCCAGTATGCATTGCTCAGGGATGGAGAGAGAGGTGAAGATCAAATCAGTCAATTTGGTTTCTCATTAGTAGCTCTGGCAAAAGACTTGCAAGAGGTTTGCAACTAATGGCCAAAATGAGAGGAAATCATCCATGCTATCCCTACTCCTGATTCCCGAGTGAGCAGAAGGCTGGCTGATTTCCTCTTTGCTAAATAGTGTCCTGAGGGTATGAATGCTTTGTAAAAATGCCTGCCTTAGACTGTTTCTACATTGGAAAACTAATCAGTTGGCTGGGATCAAATGGATGTACTAGTTCAGTTTAAAAGATAATATGAATTTAACAGAAATTTCCCCCTTCCACTTAAATATCTGTGTTTTGGGTTTTTTTTGTTTGTTTGTTTGTTTTGTTTTTTTTAAGTTGATGTTTTTGGCTTTGTTTTGTTTCTTTTTTTGTTTGTTTCATTTTTTTATATTGAAAAGGCATGACTTTTGGGGGAATAGGATGGGACTGAAAATAAACAAGTAAAAAAATTAAGTAAATAGTGCAGTAATTTTAGATAGTAGTAAGGACTAGGAAGAAAATAAGACAAGTGAAGAGTCTATAGAAAACTGGGGCTGTGATGCTATTTTAGATAAGGTGGTCCGCCTATGGAGGAGATGACATTTGATCAGTGATCTGAGAAAGGATGAGAAAGGAGAAACATTGTGAAGATCTAGTGGCAGCATCTTCCAAGCATAGGGGTGGCAAGTGGAAAAGCTCAGAGGCAGCAAAGAATTTTGCCTGCATGAGGAGCTGCAATGAGGCCTCTGTGATTGAGAGGATGAACACGGGGTAGAGTCAGAAGAGACTAAATTAGTGGTACAGACAGAGATGGGGGAATACAGAGTCCTGAGGTCTCTGCTAAGGGTTGGGGTTGGAATCTAAGTGTGATGGGAGCCATTGATGAGTCAAGCAGGGAAGTGGCATGGTCTCATTTATGGTTTATCCTGTTGATTGTGTCAAGAACAGAGAAGATGGCAGGTGAGAGGTGAAGTTGGGAGTTAGGAGTTAGGAGGCTGTTGAACTAAGTTCAGTAAGAGATAAAGTGAGAGACATGGACTGTAGTTGTTACAGCAGAGATGGTGACAAATAGCAGGATTGCGGATCAGATTTAGGGCAGATCTTGCTAATGGATTAGTTATCAAGACGGTGGAGGACTGACGGGAAAAAGAGAAGTCGTGAACATCTCTTTGGTTAATGGCCTGAGAAACTGTGTACTTTGGACGAGTAACTTGATGTCTCTGAATCTGTTTGGTTTTTTTTTTTAATTTTTTTTATTTTTTTCAGTGTTCCAAGATTCATTGTTTATGCACCATACCCAGTGCTCCAGGTAATACAGGTCCTCCTTAATACCCACCACCAGGGTCACCCATTCCCCAATCCCCTTGCCTTCCAAAACCCACAATCTGAATCTGTTTCTTAATCCATAAAGTGAGAATTAGCACAGCTACATCCCACAGTCCTTCTTGCATTGTATACTTAATGAATACTAGTGAAGGCCTCTCACATGTCAGACGTTTTGCTGTTGCTTTTCATTTTTATCATTAAGTTGGCCCTTCACATGTATTCTAGAAGGTTATTAAAGGATATTGTTTCTATTCTACATACAAGGAACTCATGTACAAAATTGTAGAGGTTTGATATCACGTTGGCGGGTAAGTGGCAAATGCAGGACTTAAATCCATGTCTGTTTGCTTCAAAGCTCATCCTCTTTCTAGTTAAGTGTTACCCAGAAGTCTGATGGCAGACTGACCTTGGAGACCTGATTCTGTCTTAAGGACCTGCAGGGCTATAATTGGGAATCTGAACAGGAAGTAAAACTCTCAAGCTTTACAGAAAGCCACAAGCTCAGAGTTGCCCTTTAATCCCCTGAAACTCCTTCAAGGAGATGGAATAGAGAAAGGCATTCTGTTAAAGTTTGCCCAGGATTGTCAACATTTTTTTTTTAATTTTCCCAGTGTAATTTTAAATACAATGTTATTAAGCAGATGGGAGCCCACTAGCAGTTTAGCTTAGAAATGCAGAATGCCTAAAATGAGCTGACCCAATGCACCCACTGCCTATTGCATTGTCAGGATAGTACAAATATTACAAAAACAGATGTTTAGAATGTGAGGATAGCCAAAAACCCCAGAGTCAAATGATGCTGAAAATGGGGATTATATCCTTCTCAAGGCAGAGGTTTCCCTCCGTATAGAATTTGATATGGAATTTAAGAGAGTGTAGAAATGTTCAATCAACCAAGTTGGTCTTTATTTACAGAGAAGAAGCTGAGGGTTTTAACACTTTTAAGTTGTCCAAACATTCCTTCAACAGAGCTCTTTAGCATATATCATGTATTTTTTTCTCCGTCACCATATTTTTCCAGCTTCTAGAAGACAAAGGGAAGATATGCTGCTCATATCTACCAGAGCCTGGTGCTACATAAAATGAGGAAATGATAAAAGCTTTTAAGATATAACCTCATGCTTCCCTCTGTCTCCAGGGCAACATTCACATGACCCCAGAAACCAATCTCTCTTTCTTTTCTCCTGCCATCATCCAGAGGCAGAGACTTCCCTGGCTAATATGGCCCTTTGCCTCTCATGCACATTTCCACTTGCATAAATGTCTGTGCCCTGTAATTACTTTCTGCTCTGCTGTGCACTGGTGTGCTGCAACACATAGCCAAGAGCATTCCATAGATTGTTAATGGGCAGAAGTATGGGTCATTGGCCCCGGGTTTCAGCTTCTCATTTGTTTGTTAGTGAAAGACTACAGGTTGTCTGATTAAACTGCTTGACTCAGCTACTGAAAAATAAAAGACAAGAGAAATGAAAGGATACTTTTTCTTAAAGTAACAACCCAATACTAGTATTAGAAGCTGCCTTAGTGGAGATATTAAATCTACTGGAACATTTGTTGCAGGTAACAATTTGTGTTTTTTTGGTATCCTTTTGGGGCAATAAACTTGGCAAAATGAAGACAAGTGATCATTCTAGGGCAGAAATAACATCACAGCAGAAGATTCAACAAGATTGCCTAGTTATTACAGTGTGTTTTTTTTTTCTAAAAATGAAATACTATAGTTTAAAAGACTACTTAGCTGCAATTCGGAGTTACATTAAACGAACATTCCATATTTCAGTTAAGTCGATCTTCAGGGACTGAATTTTAACTAAAAGGCCACAAAATTTGGCATAATACTGCATCAACAGTATTGGCTAATGAAAAAAGCTACTGAAAGGAAAATTATGAAAGGGATTATGTAACCACTCTATTTACTATTAATTCTCATCATTACTTTTTTAAAGATTTTATTTATTTGAGAGAGAAAGGGAGAGAACATGAACAGGGGCAAGAGCATATGGGGAGGGACAGGAGAAGGAAGAGAATCTCAAGCAGATTCCCTGCTGAATGCTGGGCCTGACACGGGGCTCGATCGCCCAACCCTGAGATCATGACCTGAGCTGAAACCAAGAGTTGAACCTTTAACCAACTGCGCTACCCAGGTGCCCCAAATTCTCATCATTATTGGAGACAGAATTTACAACCTATTGAACCTCATAAATGTTTTCTCTAATGGTTTTTGTTTAATTTGAGGATGAATTTCTAAATGATTCAGGTTTGTGAGTTCTTTCTTGAAGACACATGGCATTAACAGTGTTGTTAAAGTTTGGCTTAGCGTCTTCACAGTAACTTTCTAGCTCTCCAACAACAAACAGGCTAGAGTAAAGCAATGAGGACGTCTGAGGGCTATGCTTGCCTCACTGAACTAATTGAGTCTATTATAGAATTTGAGATCTCTCAACATGTAGATGAGGAAATTGAGATCCACACAAGGGTAAATTCAGTGTGTCTCTCTATCCCTATCCCTGTTTAGATTGACTACCTCAGTCTTTCATCGTCAGGTCTACTAGACAGAAGAGGGTTGATCAATTATATTTGCTTAGCAGGTGTTTTTGACTATTGTCAGACTTATTCTAGGAAGCGGAAAGAAGAAAATGCTAGTAGTGATGTGACAAGGCAAGATGAGCGTAGGGAAGAGGAGCATTTTTCAAAAGTAAGTAGTCAAGGTAGTCCATCCCTTGTTTTAAAGATATTGCTGAACCCGTTGATGGGTATTAAGGAGGGCACGTATTGCATGGAGCACTGGTGTTATAAGCGAACAATGAATCATGGCACACTACATCCAAAACTAATGATGTACCGTGTGGTGACTAACATAACATTAAGAAAAAAAAAAAAAAAGAAAAGAAATAAATAATTAAATTACACCGAGGAAAAAAATAAAGACATTGCTGATTATCATACGTAAAATGGAAAAATAACTTGTTTTCATGAATACAATACAAGAGGCATTATTTTTTGAAAATCTTTTGCAAGTGAGTAGTTTACAATGTTGTCAAAGAACAACGACATGAACTTCAGAATCTCCAAAGGGTATTAATTTACAAAAATCTGTTTAAACTTGCAGCATGATCAACCAGATATTGTGGTGTATGCTAGATATGCAATTTCTAAAAATTTAGACATACCCTCTCCACAAATGAAGGAAATCATAAATCTTAATTGTCACCTCACACATTTACTTTTTCTAAATAAAAGCAAAATCTTGAAAAAATGTAATCCACATTTTTAAATTATTGAATTAACCCTCATTTCAAAAAGACTGCCCCAGTTCTGTTAAAGCGCTCTTCTGCTATATGTTCTACTCCTTTTGCTACTCCCAGAAACCTTATAACATGCTAAGGATTTGAAATGATATTTCACAAAATAAAGCAAATAATAATCATACACAGCATTTTATTCTTACTGGTTTAAAGAAAAAAAACTGAATTAAAATAATAATAACAATAATAATGATCGTAAAGTCCAGTTTGTATCAGCAAGTTAACAAAAGTAAAGTGATATTAACTGAGGCCCCTGCAGTTAACACAGAATTGGGTCACTCAGATTTTACTGGTGGGAAGGGACCAAAGGCACACCCTTTTGGAAAATAATTTAGCAATACATCAAGACCCATACAAATACTTTTATTTGGCCGATAAATTCTGATCCTGTAAATCTGTCACAAATAAATTATCTAACTGGAGGAACAAATATGTTTTAAGACAGTGCTCTCAACCAAAGACAATTTTGTGCCACCCCCCCAAACCCCACCCCACCCCCCACCCAGAGACATTTGGCAATGTCTGAATCTATTTTGTTTGTCACAACTGGGAGGATGTTACTGGCAGCTGATGGGTAGAGGCCAGAGATATTGCTCAACACCTTATAATGCACAAGATAGCCCCCAACAGCAAATTATTGTCACTAGCGACAAAGTGGGAAACCTTTCTCTAAGGTGCTCCTTGCATAACTTTGTGTATTTAGTGGTACATTGAGAACAACCTTGATGCCGTTCCCCCCAACAAAGACAAGGAAGTTTAGGGTGTCGAGGTGCATGCATCCACTTGATAGAGTATTGTGTAGACACTTAAATTGTTGAGGTGGTTTAAATTTTTTTTTAATTTATTTATTTGTTAGAGAGAGAGAGCGAGCGAGCACAGGCAGACAGAGTGGTAGGCAGAGGCAGAGGGAGAAGCAGGCTCCCCACCAAGCAAGGAGCCCGATGTGGGACTTGATCCCAGGATGCTGGGATCATGACCTGAGCCGAAGGCAGCCGCTTAACCAACTGAGCCACCCAGGCGTCCCTGTTGAGGTGGTTTAAACAAAAAAAATGAAAAAACATTTTTAACTTTTTTTTTTAAGTTTTTATTGTAACAAAAGTGGAACCAAAAAAAATCTATGGCAATCAGAGCCATACGAACAGATCATTTAATCAGGAAAGGAAACCCATTGTCATGTTTTAGATTTGTTGAATAAGAATCAGTCTCTTATTCAGGTAACATCATAAACTGTCCCAAGGGGATCAGACATGTCTATTCAGGGCAAAGGCATCATCTTCTCTCCTACTAATATGTCTGGTCTGAAAAAAATTGTTGATTACATGAAGAGACAGTGCACCAAATCAAAGAAAACACCCCAAGAATCTTTATGGATTTTGAGGACATGAAATCTATCCCCATCAATTGTAAACTGAAAGAAGCTCACCTCATTCGGTCTGTTCAAAGAACCAATTAGCAGTAACTCATCCTCAACAGGATTTAGGACAATCAATTTCTTGTCATCCAGGTCTGCATATCGGGGTAGTACTAGGTCAGAAGGGAAAAAAAGGGGGAGCAACATAATTTGGATTGACATCTGTATAGTTTTGGAAAACAAAGATACCCAAACTGAGAACTACTTATTCTGTGTGTGTGTGTGTGTGTGTGTGTGTGTGTGTGTGTGTACGTACGTGAAGTAAGGTGAAGTTGGTATTATGTTTTTAAACTGAACATAAGCAATACAAAAAAACATATGGTAGTGAGCAGAATAATGGCCCCAAGCATGTCCTCCTACTCATAGTTGGAACCTGAAATATGCTACATCACATGGCAAATAAAAATCAAGGTTGCAGATAGAATTAAGGTGGCTTATTAACTGACCTTGAAGTGGGGAGATTATCCTGGGTTACTCAGGAAGTTATTACAAGAATCTTTTTAAAAGGGGCGTCTGGGTGGCTCAGTGGGTTAAAGCCTCTGCCTTTGGCTCGGGTCATGATCCCGGGGTCCTGGGATCGAGCCCTGCATCGGGCTCTCTGCTCAGCAGGGAGCCTGCTTCCTCCTCTCTCTGCCTGTCTCTCTGCCTACTTGTGATCTCTGTCTGTCAAATAAATAAATAAAAATCTTTAAAAAAAAAAAGAATCTTTTTTAAAAAGCCAGACAGGAAAATCAGAGTCTAAGAAGGAGATGTGATGATGATGGAAACAGAGGTTTGAGTGATATAATCGTTGGCTTTGAAGATGGAAGGGGGGCATGAGACAAGGAATGGAGGCAGTTTCTAGAAGCTGGAAAAGGCAAGGAAACATTCTCTCATTGAGCTTCTAGAAGGAACATAGCCCACTGACACCTAATTTTAGCCCAGTGAGAACTGCGTAGGACTTCTGAACTGTAAAATAATGAATTTGTGTTGTTTTACATTACTAAGTGTGCAGTCATTTTTTACAGACACAACAGGAAACTAATACAATTACCCCTTTGCAGATATGTGTGTACTCGACCTGCCCATGTGTTTGTGTGTTAGGGAGCTCATGGGTCCAGCTTCTTTTTCTCATGATTGTCTGTGCTATAGAAAAATGTCACTTTTCCAAGTAATTTTTGTTCAATGACTGGTTATGTGCTTCCCCTGGAATCAAGATGCTCCTCTGGTCACTATGGGACCCAGGATGCAAATGTCCAGCAAAGACAGAGAAAGAGTAACTTTTGAAACTCCTGGCTAAGGGTAACTTCACTAGACTCAGAGTGACGAAAGTACTTATGTTTTGTAATGAATTGTAGGCTAAAACTGTACAGTGTACTAGAAAAATGCAAATTTTTGGAGTCAGACACATCGAGTTCCTATATCCTTGCATGACTATTTTGAATGACTAAAGGCAAATTATTTAACCTTTGTAGATCAAAGTCACATTGTTTCTTACAGGAAAAGTGACCTGCCCGCTATCTTGCTATGGCCTGGACATGTTTAATGTTTGTAATACATAAAAGGGTGTTCTTCCAAATATAAGATACCCTGCACACTCAGTCTTTATAGACAGTCATGAAGAGCACAGCCAGAGTAATATATCTAATCTTCATATTTGACCATGACCCTTTTTCACTTTAAACCCTTCAGCTTCTTTCTATCATTTATGGCAGCAACTTTCAAAACTTTTCATTTTAGGATCCCTTTACACTCTTAATCATTACGGAGGACCAAAAAGATCTATTGTCTATGTGGGCTGTATCTAATTGATATTTGCCATGTTAGAAATTAAAATAAAAGTAACTATAATAATCCCATGATAAGTGAAAATAAATATTTTATGAAAATAACTGTTTTTCAAGACATACAAAAAATGAGCAAGAATAGTAATGTTGCTTCATTTTTTTTTATAATTTTCTTTAATGTCTGGCTTAATAGAAGACAGCTGGATTTTCATATACGGTCTTGTGTTCATTCTGTTGCAATGTATTGTTTTGGTTGAAGCAAATTAAAAAAAAAAAATCCAGCCTCCCACAGATACGTAGTTGGAAAAGGGAGGTTTATTTTATTTGCTTCTTCAGATAGTTTTTGGTTATTCTTCTTCGATACTCGAAAACAAACAAGTGATAGGTACTTAAAAGCTAGTTGCCATATGGACTCTTGGGGCATGTCGGTTTAGTTAAAATTCCTTGGTCTGTACCACACTTTAAGTAGACGCTTTATCCATGCATAGTTTTTTTTTTTTAATTTTTATTGTGTTATGTTAGTCACCATAAAATACATTAGTTTTTCATGCAGTGTTCCAAGGTTCATTATTTATGTACAACACCCAGTGCTCCATGCAATATGTGCCCTCTTTAATACCAACCACCAAGCTCACCCATCCCTCCAATCCCTTCCCCTCATTTTGTCACACCAAACACTGGTCATTTTTTTTTTTTTAATTACATTCAGTTAGCCAACATACAGTACATCATTAGTTTTTGATGTAGTGTTCAATGATTCGTTAGTTGCATATAACACCCAATGTTCATCACAACACATGCCCTCCTTAATACCCATCATTCAGCTACCCCATTCCCCCACCCCCTTCCTTCTATAACCCTGTGTGTTTCCCAGAGTCCAGAGTCTGTCATGGTTTGTCTCCCTCTCTGATTTCTTCCCATTCAGTTTTCCTTCCCTTCCCTTATGGTCCCCTGTGCTATTGCTTGTGTTCCACATATGAGTGAAACCAGATGATAGTCTTTCTCTTCTTGACTTATTTCACTTAGCATAATCCCCTCCAGTTCCATCCATGTCGATACAAATTGTAGGTATTCATCCTTTCTGATGGCCGAGCAATATTCCATTGTATATATGGACCACATCTTCTTTATCCATTCATCCACTGAAGGGCATCTCGGCTCCTTCTGCAGTTTGGCTATTGTGGACATTGCTGCTATGAACATTGGGGTGCATGTGCCCTTTCTTTTCATGACATCTGTATCTTTGGGGTAAAAACCTAGTAGTGCAATTGCTTGGTCGTAGGGTAGCTCTATTCTTAACATCTTGAGGAACCTCCATACTGTTTTCCAGAGTGGCTGTACCAACTTGCACTTCCACCAAGAGTGTAAGAAGGTTCCCCTTTCTCCACATCCTTGCCAACATTTGTTATTTTCTGTCTTGTTATTTTTGCCATTCTGACTGGTGTAAGACAGTATCTCATCATGGTTTTGATTTGAATTTCCTTGATGGCTAGTGATGTTGAACATTTTTTCATGTGTCTGTTAGCCATTTGTATGTCTTCTTGGAGAAATGTCTGTTCATGTCTTCTGCTCATTTCTTGACTGGATTTTTTGTTTTCTGGGTGTTGACTTTGAGAAGTTCTTTATAGATTGTGGATACCAGCCCTTTATCTATAATGTCATTTGCAAATATCGTCTCCCATTCCATGGGTTGCCTCTTAGTTTTGTTGACTATTTCCTTCACTAGCACTGGTCATTTGAAAATTTTTGGTTTCACTAAGTTATGCAGATTTTTAAAATATTGGCCTTTTACATTATAAACATCAAAAATTCGCATTTGTTAATATCATCACCAATCTCATTAGAAAAATATTTAGGTATTGGGAAACTGTCAAGCTCACGGTGTTGAAGAGTTTTCCAAAATTTTAAATTTCACCAAGAGCTTTCAATTTTTATTTATTTATTTATTTTTAAAGACTTTATTTATTTATTAGACAGAGAGAGAGATCACAAGTAGGCAGAGAAGCAGGCGTGGAGGGGGGTTGGTGAGAAGCAGGCTCTCCGCTGAGCAGAGAGCCCAATGTGGGACTCGATCCCAGGAATCCGAGATCATGACCTGAGCCAAAGACAGAGGCTTAACCCACTGAGCCATGCAGGCACCCCAAGAGTTTTGAATTTTTAAAAGTTCACCAAGAACTTTGAATTTTTGAATTTATTATTGGCAATAAACACTATCAGTTGTATTCCTTGAAGCAATAGGCTTATTTTATTCATTCTTGAGAAAATATCTGCCAAATACCCAATCTGAATGACCATTTTGTCAATCATTCTTTCAAGTCAAAACAATGTTTCATGAACAAGTCAGATAGCTCAGCTAAGAACCCAGTCACACAAGTGCTTTTCCTAGAGATAACCATCAGACTTCAGTTTTCAGAAGTCACGTAGAATGTTAACGATATGTATGCTCAAGGTTGAGATTTAATAAAATTAAAGATTTTTACTACTTTGTTAAGGACATTCCTCAATGCAAGTGGCTCTTCTTCTTTCTTTCTTTTCTTTTCTCCTTTCCTTTTTCCTTTTCCTGCCTTCCTTTGTCTTTCTTTTTCCTTTCTTCTCTCTTCTACTCTGAGTATTTATTTGAAAGTGAAGAATACAAGATGACTAGTGCATTTTGTAGTACACTCTAGTGTTAGTTTTGATTTGTGCTGAGATGATAAGAGTTTTACCCCCATCGCTCTTGCACCGTTGGTACAAATGTCAACCCAGGGGGAAAGGCAAATAATGTCTACATATAATTCTGAAAATAGTTCTGGCCTTGCAGACCCTTGAAAGTGTCTTGAGTGCTCGCATGTGTCTGAGGACCACAGTTTGAGAAACATTCTCTACTGAATAAATTGCAAATTCAATAATCCTGAAATGCCTCTAGCCCTGAACCATGCTCATTCATGTGTCTCTGCTTTCTCTCATGCCTTTCAGACTCTTTGTGATATATAATGCCATTACCCTTGCCTTTCAAGCACCAGGTCATGCTTTGAGATGCAACTCCAATGCCAGTTTCTTCACATAGTCTTCCTTAAACTCCTCCCTTTTACAGCCTTCCTCCTCTATACCCCTTAGTACCTCTTGCTCATCCTCATCACTTATATTTCCTATCCCAATAGCCTTCAATCTCCCTCTTCCTCTGAATTTTCTGAGCTTCTTGAGGGTATTGATGGTGGTTGTAACCCCACATCATTCCCTGCATAGACTAGGTATCGATAAATGCTGTTTGAATGGATGCAGTGATCAATGTGACTACACTCAACCAGACAAGCTTGGGAAAAAATGAACAATCCCAAGAAAACATGTTTCTCTTAAAGTTTTACCACCTGCACCACAAATAGATTTTCAGTTTAACATAGAATTCAACCAAACAACAAAATGATAGGGTCTTCCTTTTATTTGGCATCTATTCAACAAATTCACCAAGTGTATACTTTTCTCTCATCTCTATATCTTTTTCTAGAGGAGATGAGAGTCATTGGTTATACAATGATAAACATCACTATAATTGAAAATAAACTGAAGTCAAATCATTTGTTTTTAGTCTGGGTCCTCCATTTAATAGCTATGCGAACTTGGACAAATATTTAATGTCTGAGACTCAGTTTCCTTAGCCGCAAAATGGAGATAAGTGTACCTACTTAAGGTCATTGGGGCCTTAAAAAACCCTTGTTACTCAAAGTGTGATCCAGGGACCAGATTTGGTATCACTTGGGAGCTTGTACAGAATCATGGAACCCATCTCAGACCTCTCAATCAGAATTTACATTTTACCGAATACCTCCGTCAATCTTTTGCACATTAAAATTTGAGAACCACTTTTATAGAAACATCTCATGTCATTAAGACTCCTTACAAAATGATTAATGCTGTATGGATACTTGGGCTCTTTCTTCTTACTGTTCTAAGGGTTCACTTAAATTTTGTGAGCTTTTTTAGCACTTTACTTGCTGTTGATTTCACCTCATTCATATTACCTTGCATGGAAGTTAAAATCCCAAATTATCTTACTTGTCTGGATGAAGCTAAGGACCAGATAAGTCTCCTTGTAAAACCATTAAGTGAACTTTGGCCTGCAGGTGCTGAAGAAACACACATGACATATTTTAGCCTACTGTCAACCTTAAAAGAGAAACCACTGCAGGAGAATTCTTCCTTGAACTAGCATAACGGACTTGGATTTAAGTGTTTGGGCAGGGATTTCGTCTGTTACATTCTTTTCTGAGTATTTGATAAACAGAGATGAATATTTACCAAAGATATGCTCTGGCACATAAATGTCCCTATATGGCAAGAAAGATAGGTATAGGAGATGCATTGCAGTGGTTCTGAAGCTTTACTCTTTGTATGAACCATTTAAGAAGCATGAAAAAGCCATATTCCAGGGCCTCAACCCTAGAACTTCTAATTCAGTAAAATGGAAATAGGGCAGGAAGATTTTGTCAAGGTTTCCAGTTGAATGCTTGCACCCATGCTTTGAGAAATGCAGAAACTCAATCATGTCAGAATATTGGATCGGAACACCTGGGAAATGGAAGAGGCAAAATGAATTAACTGGAGTGTTTAGTATATGCTAGGTGTATTAAGAACATGGTCAAATTTCATCTTTACAGCTTCATTTTATGGGAGAGCTCTTATCCCTATTTTACAGATCAGAAACTAGGTCACACAGCTGGAAACAGTGGAACAAACATATGCTCCTAAATTTCTCTGACTCTGTAACTTACGCTCTTCTCACTACCACGCAGTGTAAACCCTTAATCTGGGTTTGAATTGTGACTCTGTAACAACTTCTATAATTCTGCACAAGGTACTTAATCATGAGTCTTAATTTTCTTATCTGAAAAATAGGGATTATAATAGCAGCTCTGTCAACATGGTAGGATTGTTGTGACAATCACAGATGATCATGGATGTGATCACGGATGTGAGTTATGGACCTTTTGTTTCCATAAAATATGTCCCTTGGTCTTGGTTGGTCATCAAGAGGTCCAAATCAAGTTTGAAATCTGAGATTAGTGTGGACATATTTTATTTGGTTTCATATTGTTGCTTGCTTATTTCTGGTGATAAATCAATACATAATCATTGCAGAAACTTTGGGAAATATATAAATAAGACTGAATCAAAATATTTATTTCTCTTGAATTAACATAATTTTATCTCCAAGGTTTCTTCCTTATGTGTTGGCAGAAAATTCTATCACTTATGGGCTCAATTTCCCCTCCTATGTTAGTACCAGGATTTAAGGGGCTGTCAAAAAGGGAAATGAAGGATTAACCACTAACCTCTCCTCTGGCCATCACAGTAATGGAGGTTGCTAGTCCACAGGTAGGATCTTGCCATCTTCACAGAGCTCCTTTTCTAAGAGATGTACCAGTCCTTGTTATCTTAGACCTGTAGATCTATCTTTCCCAAACTAGGAAAATCTCCCTCCTCTCCCTTCACTACTCTTAAAGGCACTTTTATTTCTCTCTTTGCCTGAATCCACTTATGTAAACCTAGTTATAGCTTTTCAGTGGGTTTAGGCTTTAATAAACAATAGAACATGTCCATAACTATTAACTTGCTTTGGTATTAGATTCTACAGAAAATTCTTGAGGCAAAAAACTATAGAGGTCCTAACTACCTGCTTGGATTATGAGGAAAGGGAAAACAAATATATAAGAGAAGCCCACATTCATAGGTAATAAAGGACCCACCACATGTAGCAACATATAAGCAGAGAAACCACTATTGATTATCATTTTGGCATATTTCCTTGTATCTTTTGTCAGTTTGGCATATTTCCCTGAACTTGACATTTATACTCTATTCTTTTTTTAAATTCCAGTATAGTTAACACATAGTGTTATATTAGTCTCAGGTGTACAATATGGTCGTTCAACAATTCTATACCTTACTCAGTGCTCATCATGATGAATGTACTCTTAATCCCCTTCATCTATTTCACCCATCCCCCCAATCCACCTCCCCTCTAGTAACCATCTGTTCTCTATAGTTAAGAGTCTATTTTTTGGTTTGTCTCTTTTCTTTGTTCATTTGTTTAGTTTCTTAAATTCCACATATGACTGAAATCACATGGTATTAATCTTTCTCTGACTGACTTATTTTACTTAGCATTATACTTTCTAGATCCAACATGGATGGCTGTATTTGCAAGATTTCATTCTTTTTACCACTTACTAATATTCCATTGTGTAAATACATACCATCTCTTCTTTATCCATTCTTCAGTCAATGGACACATTGGGTTATTTCCATAATTTGACTATTGTAAATATTGCTGCAATATACCTAGGGGTGCATATATCTTTTCAAATTAGTGTTTTTGTATTCTTTCGGTAAATATCCAGTACTAGAATTACTGGGTCATATGGTAATTCTATTTTTAATTTTTTGAGGACCCTCCATACTATTTTCCAGAGTGGCTGCACCAATTTGCATTCCCACCAACAATGCAGGAGGGGTTCTTTTTTCTCTACATTTTCACTAACACTTGTTTCTTGTGTTTTTGATTTTAGCCATTCTGATCAGAGTGAGGTGATATCTCATTGTGGTTTTGATTTGCATTTCCCTGATAATCAGTGATGTTGAGCACCTTTTCGTGTGTCTATTGGTCATCTGTATGTCATGTCTTCTTTGGAGAAGTGTCTGTTCATGCTTCTCCCCATTTTTGATTGGATTATTTGTGTTGTTTTTTTTTTTTTTTTTTTGGTGTGAGTTGCATAAATTCTTCATGTATTTGGGATATTAACCCTTTATTGGAGATGTCATTTGTAAATATCTTCTCCCATTCTATAGGTTGTCTTTTAGCTTTGTGGATTATTTCCTTTGCTGTGCAGAAACTATTTTTGCTTTTATTTACCTTGCTTCAGCAGACATAGCTAGAAAAATGTTGCTATGGCCAATGTCAGAGAAAATACTGCCTGTGCTCTCTCTTAGGATTTTTATAGTTTCAAGTATCACATTTAGGTCTTTTATCCATTTTGAGTTTATTTTTCTGTACAGTGTAAGAAAGTGGTCCAGTTTCATTCTTTTGCATGTCACTGTCCAGTTTTCCCAGCACCATTTGTTGAAGAGACTGTCTTTCTCCCATTGCATATTCCTGCCTCCTTTGTCAAAGATTAATTGACCATATAATCCTGGGTTTATTTCTAGGCTCTCTATTCTGTTCCATTTATCTATGTGTCTATTTTTTTTTTTTTTTTTGAGAGAGAGAGAGAGAGAAAGAGAGAGAAAGCGAGCACACAAGCCGGGGGTGGGGGGGGGGGGAGCACAGGGAGAGGGAGAAGCAGAATCCCCACCAAGCAGGGAGGCCAATGGACAGGGGGCTCCAGCCCAGGACCCTGGGATCATGACCTGAGCCGAAGGCAGATGCTTGGTGGACTGAACCACCCAGGTGCCACTCTATGTGTCTATTTTTGCACCAGTATCATACCATTTTGATTACTATAGTTGTGGAGTGTATCTTGAAATCTGGGATTGTGCTATCTCCAGTTTTATTCTTTTTCAACATTATTTTGGCTATTCAGGGTCTTTTGTGGTTCTATACAAATTTTAAGATTAGTTGTTCTAGTTCTGTGAAAAATGCTGATGGTATTTTGATAGAGACTGCATTAAATCTGTAGACTGCTTTAGGTAGTATGGGCATTTTAGTAATATTTCTTTTTCCAATTCATAAGCATGGAATATCTCCATTTGTTTGTGTCATCTTCAATTTCTCTCATCAGTGTTTTATAGTTTTCAGAGTACAGATTTTTCACCTCCTTGGTTAAGTTTATTCCTACGTATTTTATTCTTTTTGGTGCAATTGTAAATGGGATTTTTTTTTCTTAATTTATCTTTCTGCTCCTTCGTTATTAATGTATAGAAATGCAACAGATTTCTATACACTGATTTTGTATCCTGTGACCTTACTAAATTTTTTTATCAGCTCTAGTAGTTTTTCAGTGGAATCTTTAGGATTTTTTTTCTTTTTTCAAATTTTTATTTAAATTCTAGTTAATTAACATATAGTGTAATATTGGTTTCAAGAACAGAATTTAGTGATTCATCACTTACATACAACACCCAGTGCTCATCATAACAAGTGCCCTCCTTAATACCCATAACCCTCCTTTTTTTTTTTTTTTTTTTTTAGATTTTTATTTATTTATTTGACAGACAGAGATCACAAGTAGGCAGAGAGAGAGAGAGAGAGAGAGGAGGAAGCAGGCTCCCTGCTGAGCAGAGAGCCCGATGCGGGCCTCGATCCCAGGACCCTGAGATCATGACCTGAGCTGAAGGCAGAGGCTTTAACCCACTGAGCCACCCAGGCACCCTACCCATAACCCTCCTTAATACCCATCACCCACTTAGACCATCCCTACCCATATCCCTCCATCAACCCTCAGTTCGTTCTCTATAGTTAAGAGTCTTATAGTTTGCTTCCCTCCCTCTTTTTTACTTTCCCATATGTTCATCTGTTTTGTTTCTTAAATTCCACATATGAATGAAATCTTATAGTATTTGTCTTTCTCTGATGGACTTATTTCACTTAGCATAATACACTTTAGCTCTATCCACATTGTAGCAAATGGCAAGATTTCATTCTTTTTGATGGCTGACTAATATTCCATCATACATATACACTACATCTTCTTTATCCATTCATCAGTTGGTGGACATTTGGGCTCTTTCCATAGTTTGGCTATAGTTGATAATGCTGCTATAAACATCAGGGTGCATGCACCCCTTCAAATCTGTATTTTTGTACCTTTTGGATAAATACCCAGTAGTATAATTGCTGGGTTATAGGGTAGCTCTATTTTTTAACTTTTTGAGGAACCTCTATACTTTTTTTCCCAGAATGGCTACATCAGTTTGCCTTCCCACCAACAGTGTAAGAGGGTTCCTCTTTCTCTGCATCCTTGACATCTGGTGTTTCCTGTGTTATTTTTAGCTGTTCTGACCAGTGTGAGGTGGTATCTCATCATGGTTTTGATTTGTATTTCCCTGACGATGAGTGATGTTGAGCATCTTTTCACATGTCTATTAGCCATCTGGTTGTCTTCTTTGAAAAAAATGTGTATTCATGTCTTCTGCCCATTTCTTAACTGGATTATTTGTTTTTTAAGTATTGAATTTTGTAAGTTCTTTATAGATTTTGGATACTAACCCTTTATTGGATATATCATTTGTTAATATCTTCTCCTATTCTATAGGCTGCCTTTTAGTTCTGTCGATTGTGTCCATTGCTGTATAGAAGCTTTTCATCTTGATGAAGTCCCAATAGTTCATTTTTGCTTTTGTTTCCTTGCCTCTGGCAACATGTCTAGTAAGAAGTTGCTACAGCTAAGAACAAAGAGGTTGCTACCTGTGTTCTCCTCTAGGATTTTGATGGCTTCCTATCTCACATTTATGTCTTTCATGCATTTGAATTTATTTTTGTGTATGGTGTAAGAAAGTGGTCCAGTTTCATTCTTCTGCATGTTGCTGTCCAGTTTTCCCAAAACCATTTGTTGAAGAGACTGTCTTTTTTCCATTGGATATTCTTTCCTGCTTTGTTGAAGATTAGTTGACCATATAGTTTTGGGTTCATTTCTGGGTTCTCTATTTTGTTACTTTGACTTATGCATCTATGTTTGTGCCAGTACCATACTGTCTTGTTGATACAACTTTGTAATATAGCTTGAAGTCTGGAACTGTGATGCCTCCAGCTTTGTTTTTCTTTTTCAGGATTGCTTTGGCTATTTGGGGTCTTTTATGGTTCCATACAAATTTCAGGATTGTTTGTTCTAACTTTGTGAAAAATGCAGGTGGTATTTTGATAGGGAATGCATTAAATGTGTAGATTGCTTTGGGTAGTATACACATTTTTTTTAATTCTAGTTTCTTTCTTTTTCTTATTTTTTAAAAGATTTTATTTATTCATTTTTGAGAGAGAGATCACAAGTAGGCAGACCAGCAGACAGAGGGAGAGGGAGAAGCAGATTCCGTGCTGAGCAGGGAGCCCCATGCGGGACTCAATCCCAGGACCTTGGGATCATAACTTGAGCCGAAGGTAGATGCTTAACCAACCCAGGCACCCCCAGTATAGACATTTTATCAATGTTCATTCTTCCAATCCATGGGTATAGAACATTTTTCCATTTCTTTGTGTCCTCTTCAATTTTTTTCATAAGTGTTCTATAGTTTTCAGAGTACAGATCTTTTACCTCTTTGGTTAGGTTTATTTCAGGGTATCTTATTGTTTTTGGTGCAATTGCAAATGGGATAGATTTATTGCTTTCTTTTTCTGCTGCTTCATTATTGGTGTATAGAAATGCAACAGATTTCTGAACATTGATTTTATATCCTGTGACTTTGCTGAATTCGTGTATTAGTTCTAGCAATTTTTTGGTGGAGTCTTTGGGTTTTCTACATAGGGTATCATGTCATGTGCAAGTAGTGAAAGTTTGACTTCTTCTTTGCTTTTTTGGATGCCTTTTATTTCTTTTTGTTGTCTGATTGCTGAGGCTAATACTGTTAAATAAAAGTGGTGGGACTGGACATCCTTGTCTTGTTCCCTATCATAGGGGAAAACTTCTCAGTTTTTCACCATTAAATATGGTGTTAGCTGTGGGTTTTTCACATATTGCCTTTATTATGTTGAGGTATGTTCCTTCTAAACCTACTTTGTTGAGGGTTTTTATTACAGATGGATGTTGTAGTTTGTTAGATAATTTTTTTGCATCTATTGAGATGATCATATGTTTTTTATCCTTTCTCTTGTTGATGAGATGTATTATGTTAATTGATTTGTGAGTATTGAACCATGCTTACATCCCAGGAATAAATCCCACTTAATCGTGGTGAATGAGTTTTTTAATGTGTTGTTGGATTTGGTTTGCCAATATTTTGTTGAAAATTTTTGCTCCTGTGTTCATCAGAGATATTGTCCTGTAGTTCTCTCTCTCTCTCTCTTTTTTTTTTTTTTTTTTTTGTGGTGTCTTTATCTGATTTTGGTATCAGGGTAATGCTGCCCTTGTAAAATGAACTTGGAAGCTTTCCTTCCTCTTCTATTTTTGGGGAATATTTTGAGAAGAATAGGTGGTAACTCTTCTTTAAATATTTGGTTCAATTCACCTGCAATGCTGTCTGGTCCTGGGCTTGTGTTGGCTGGAAGTTTTTTTAATTAATGATTAAATTTCATTTCTGGTAATCAGTCTGTTCAAAATTTCTATGTTTTCTTGATTCATTTTATACATTTATGTTTACATTTAGTTTTTTATGTTTTACATAAAAACGTCCTTACATTTAGTATTTTATGTTTTCAGTTAGCATTATACAAAAATTATTTCCCATGTTGCTTAAAACTAGTAAACTTTTAGGTTGTATCCAAATTTGTATAATTATGAACAGTGTTGCAATAGATACTGTTATATAAAATCACCTGCATTTTGACCTATTTTCGTAGGAAATAAGTGTAGAAGTGGAAATATGAGACTCTAAGTTATGGAGCATTTCTAGACATGAAGAATCATTAATTAATTCAACAAAGGTTTAATTGAATACCAGTCACTGTTATTATTTTCAAGCCAAAGGAAAAATTTGGCTTCCCATGAGTATACCTATATAGCCTGACTAGATTGGGTTTCAGAATACAGGTGAAGACAATGTCAAGGACCAACAATAACAGTTGGTCCCAGTGGTCATGTCCCACTTTAATGAGGATAATATGGGGGTAAAACTTGCAATCTGGATTGAATGAATTTTGATTCCCCTCTGGTTTTGTTAAACTCCCAGAGACATTACAAATTTCAATGTGCTTGTTAGCATAGTTGAAGCATTTGCAAGATGATTGTGTAAGAACAGGTGTGGGCATGGCTGGCTTTATGAATACATGACTGTTACAGCTACAGTAGGCTTCATAATGCTCTACTATTGTTATTTTTTAATTTGTAATAATTTTTGAAGAAGGTACCTCCCATTTCCATTTTGCACTGGGTCCTGCACAATAAGATATTACTGTCATAAAAATAGCATAGACAGTGGATGAACTGAAGGATCTTCAGGGCTAGTTCTGATATTTTGTAATGCTGTCTGTTCTCTAGGGTGCCCTTTATTTTTTTTTAAATATTCTTTTTTTTTAAGATTTTATTGATTTATTTGTCAGAGAGATAGAGAGAGTACAGGCAGGCAGAGTGGCAGGCAGAGGCAGAGGGAGAAGCAGGCTCCCCACACAGCAAGGAGCCCGACATGGGACTCGATCCCAGGACGCTGGGATCATGACCTGAGCCGAAGGCAGTCACTTAACTGACTGAGCCACCCAGGCATCCCATAGGGTGCCCTTTAAATGCATTGGACCCCCAGCACAATCTCTTATTAAAAATTCCATAAAGATCAGCCACAGGCAGTTGTGACACTATGTTAGTAATATTGGCTCCATTTGTCCACTGCCCTGTTATGATCCACTCTCCTTCACTTTTGTTTTCCTTTGATCTCTGATCTCTGATCTCTGTCATGTGCCTGACTTCCAGTAGTTCTCCTAATACCAGTTTTGAGGCTCCATTTGAATAAGCTTTGGTTCCCGGCACTGTTTGTTAAATACAGTGTGGAAAACATCTAGATGTATTTGCTTACAGGTGAGAGGCATTCACAGGCACCTCTTATATTGAATTAGACCAAATCCGGGAACCCAAAAGAAACGTGCTAGCTCTTTAGGGTTAAGGAGATGTCTTGATTTAGTTCAGATACAGTGGGTTCCTGAGCTTACTCCTTCCAGAAAGACTTCTCTTATTCTCCAACAATAAAATATGTGGTCCCCTAGCACTCTGTCATCACTTCTATGTAATACTTACTAGATGCATTGTGAGTACAGGCTTACTTGACAGTATCTGACACTGTGATACAAGCTGCTTGAAGGCAGGCACATGCTTTGTTTTCTTGTGCAGCCCCCAAAGGCAGATATAGTGTCTGGGATATAGTATTTGCTCAAAAATATTTATTCAATGAATTAATGTGTGGGAAAGTTAGTGATGCAGTTATTTGATTTATTTAAATTAATAGGCTATATTTTTGAGCCATTTTAGATTTATAGAATAATTGAGTGGAAAGTACAGAGTTCTTATATACCCCCTCACTACCCTCCCACAATTTCCCCTATTATTAATGTATTAAATGTATACGTAATGTAATAATGTATAAATGCAACTTTAGTATGCTACATTTATTATGGTTTGACTAATATTGATACATTATTTGTAATGAAAGTCCATAATTTACATTGGGTTCAGTCTTTGTATGCTACATTCTGTGGGTTTTGACAAATATATACATTTGGGTTCACTCTCTGTATGCTACATTCAGTGGGTTTTGACAAATGTACAATTACATGAATCCTCAATTACAGTATCAAATGCAGTGGTTTGCCACCTTAAAAATCTCCCCTGCTCCACATATTCATTCCTTTTCCCCATCCTTCCCACTTGAATACCTGGCAATTGTTAATATTTTTACTGTCTCCAAAGATTTGCCTTTTCTAGAATGTCACATAGTTGGAATCATACAATAAACAGCCTTTTTAGATTGGCTTCTTTCACTTAATACTATGTTTTAAAGTTCCTCCATGTCTTTTTGTGCCTTGAACGTTCGTTGTTTTTATTGCTGAATAACATGTCATTGCATGGATATCCCCAGTTTATCTATTCACTTATTGAAAGACAACTTGGTTGCTTCCAAGCTTGGGCAATTATGACTAAAGATACTATAAACATTCATGTGCAGATTTTTGTGTGGACATAAATTTTCAACTAATTTGAGTAAATACTTAGTAGAGTGATTGCTGGGTCATATGGTAAGAGTATATTTGGTTTTGTAAGAAATCATCAAACTGTCTCTTCCAAAGTGGCTGTTATCATTTTGCATTGCATCAACAAGGAATGGGAGTTCTTGTTGCTCCATATCCTTGCCAACATTTGGTGCTTTGGTGTTTTTTATTTTGGCCATTCTAGTAGATGTGTCATGGTCTCGTTGTTGTTTTAATTTGCATTTTTCTAATGGCATATGATGTTAAATATTTTTTTAAAGATTCTATTTATTTATTTGTCAGAGAGACAGGAAGAGAGAGACAGAGAGTAAGCACAAGCAGAGGGAACAGAAGGCAGAGGAAGAAGCAGGCTCCCTGCATAGCAAGGAGCCCGAAGCAGGACTTGATTCCAAGACCCTGGGATCATGACCTGAGCTGAAGGCAGCTGCTTAACTGACTGAGCCACCCAGGTGTCCCTGATGTTGAATATTTTTATATAATTTTTTGCCATCTGTATATCTTTGGTGAAGGGTCTTCTCAAATCTTTTTTGAATTTCAAAAGTTCTTGGTACATTTTGGATACTAATCCTTTATCAAATGCTTGTTTTGCAAAGTCCCAGTCTATGACTTGTCTTTTTCTTGTCAGCGACTTAAAAGTTTTAATTTTAAGTACATCCAACTTATCAATTTTTTTCTTTTATGGGTGGTGCTTTTGGTGTTATATCTAAATAATCACCACCAAATTCAAGGTCACCTAGGTTTTCTCCTGTTACCTTCTAGGAGTGTTGTAATTTTTTGCTTTACATTTAGGTCTATGGGCTATTTTGAGTTGATTTTTGTGATAGGGGTAAGGTCTGTATCTAGACTCATATTTTCACATTGGATGTCTAATTATTTCCAGCACCATTTGTTGAAAAGACTATTCTTTCTCTGTTGAATTGCCTTTGCTCCTTTATCAAGGATCAGTTGACTGATTGTGTGAGTCTACTTCTGGACTCACTAGTCTAATACATTAATTTGTTCACTTATTATTTCATTAACATCACATTAGTTTGAACACTATAGCTTTATAGTTAACTCTTACAGTTAGATAATGTCAGTCCTTTGACTTTATTCTAACTTCAATATTGCGTTCGCTGTTCTAGACCTTATGCCCTTCCATATAAGATTTAAAATCAGTTTGTCTGTATATACTAAATAATTTTTTAATTTCAATTGGATTGCTTTGAATCTATAGATAAGTGGGAAAGAACTGACATCTTGACAATAGCTAATCTTCCTGTCCATGTACATGATATATTTCTCCATTTATTTAGATCTTTGATTTCTTTCATCAGAGTTGTGTAGTTTCCTCATATAGATCTTGTACATATTTTTTAGATTTATACCTATTATATTTTTTCATGTTTCATTCCTTTTTTATCACCAAAAATCCATGTCCTCTATGGAAAATATGAAAAGCAAAACATCATTAAATATTTCTATAATCTCACAGGCCTTGGCATATATTTTAAAAGATACCTATCTATGTATGCATTTTGGTGAGGGGAATTTAATTAGTTCCAACTAATCCTCTGCTGTTAGATATTTAGGTAGTTTAGCTTTGCAATATTACAACTTAGACAAACAGGGATAATTAAATTAATATGTATTAGAATTTTAGAAACAAACTTTAACAATCTTTAAAATTCTCAAAACCTGAAAAAATACTTGGATTCACAGAAATTTACAGAAACACTCTGATGTCTACTAAGATTTATAATAATCTAATGGTAGCATCTAGGAACCCTAATTCTGGTCAAATCAGTGTTTTTATCTAATTGTGGTGTTAAATATCTTCCTTTGTCCCAAATGCTTTCAGTCAAGTACTTTTAAACTACATTACATGGAACCCACAAATGCTGGAGCAATGAAATCTCATCAATTTTAACTTATTTTCATAACTTTGACTATACAGTCTTTCTAAATTACTTAACCTGACATCTGTTCCTCATTTCATGAGAAGTATGGAATAATGTCAATCATGGGCTTTAAGCCATCCTCTGATAAATTAGGTAAATAATTATCCAAAAGCAAAACATGTCACAGTCAATTTGCATTAGTATTAGCACACTGGGCCATGGTTTAGCAATCCATTATCTGCTACCACTCTTCTCATAAGTGTTCCCAGTTTTCCTTGTAGAACTAGTCTATGCTTAGTCCATGTGGTTTGGAGGGGGAATCTCAAGGGATGGAATGGCTCCTAAACCTGACAATCAGATCATCATATAACCCAACTATAATGACTAATTCAGGTGTGGTCTTGTTATATAATAAATGCTAAAATTGGGGTACTTGATGAGGGAAGCTAAGTAAGCTTTAGACTTTTCAAATACATGTACAGCTTATAAATGTGCAATAATGGATCTACTGGACAACCTGCAGATGAGCAGAATCTGCATGAGATATTGGCAGTGCAGAGGAAAGTGGAGCTAACAGTTGGGGTAGGGAAAGGGGTAGGGAGAGAAAGGGTGGAGAGGGAAGAATTGGTCCTGATGAAATATGCAGCCAGAAGCACTCCTGGACGTTTCATCTCTATTAATCAAGAAATCGCCTTTTTTGCCTACGCCATTTTAAGTGGAGTTTTCTGCCTTCCTTATATCCAAGAGTTGTAAATAACAACAATTTAGGATGGTTCAAGCTCTTTCAGATACAATTTCTCTTTCCAACTCCTGTGGTACTACAGATTCTAGGTTTAATGTGCAGATTGTAAGTAATGATAGCACAGTGACTGTGGAGAAAAAAATGACCTTAAGATGCTTCAATACCATCATTTCATTTGACTACTTGGAGTTTTTAATTTGTCTTGAAGTTTTCAACTAGTGAAACTGTAGTTTTTGTTGTTTGATAGTTTGAATTTTAGATGATATATGAAATATTTTACTGGATTTGAAGAGCATCTTGAACATTAAAATTTCTTCTTTTAAAAGTTGTTAGTAAGTTTGCTTTAATACTAAAGGACAGTCAAGAAAATAATAAGTATTACTGATTTATGCATGATTATTATTAAAAATAATTTGTCACAGAGTTGTGGGAAGGGTTAAAGAGTGATCTGCTCTACATGCTAAATACTCTTGGTTTGCCACTATCTCTTTGCTATGGGGAATTAAAAGAAATTTCCAAAACGGCACTGTCAAATATAATGCTCTTCTTAAATGTTCAAAGTCCCTCTCAGATATTCCTCACTTTTAGTTTATCACAGGAATCTCTTGGTGCCTTTCTCCAAACATTGGTTTTTGGTCTATTATCTTCTCCATGACTTCAATTGATTAGGTCATGACTGTATCTCCCAGAGTTCTCTACTCTTACTCTGAAGTGATCACATTGCATTACCTTCATGCCATATGGTGAGGCTGCTGTTGTAATGGGAGAAAATGGGGGCTTCTATGTTTCATATGCACTTCTGATTGCCTAAAGGAATTTTGTTCATATTCTGGTGGTTGGTAACTTCCTGTGTTGCTTCTGGTTCTTTAATTTTCTTGTCCATTTATGTCAGTTCTCTTGTGTTTTCTTTTGTTTCTTTGTTTTTATATCAGCTTCAAATCTTTCTTTGTTCTTAGAGAAATGAAACGTTATAGATAAAACTAAATGTTCTCTTCAGTATTATTTCTTTTTTTTTTTCACTTTCCAAAAGCAAATATGGTCATGCAGATCTTTTGTAAATTCTTTTACTACATAAGTATTACCTATTGATCATCTATCTATAAAGATATATATTTTGTTACATCTTTTCCTGTAAAGTCTGTTGTGACTATATAAGACACACTATAAAAAATGAGAAGACAAATAACACATTTCAGCCATTCACAGAATTCTATTCCCCTACCCTCTTCTTAGTCATCTTCCTTATTGTTTTTGTCTGGGTTTCAGTTCAACTTTTTGTTTTACCACAAAAATGAGCTATTTTATAGGTGGTAGTAATTATTACCCATGTATTTCCTTATTTTATTTGTGTAGCATTATTTCTCATATTCTACTCATTCTCTGTGGTTGAAATATATCCTTTCTTTTGCTCTTTCTCTGTGTCTAGTAGTTTTGTGGTTGTCTCTACACAGCCCCCTGGGAACCATATGTCTAGAAATGGGCCTACTATTGGCAGCTCAGGGGTCCTGTTCTGCACCAATATTGGAGATAACACAGGTTTGGTTCCTTGGCTTATGGGACAGGGACTTGTCCTAGTTCCTCATACTTCAGCTGGCTTTCCTGTAGCTGCTAAGATATACATTTTCAACCCTAGGTTGTGATCACACTTTTTTTCAGCTTCCGTGGCAATGGAAGGGTGGTTATGAGGCAAGCAGGAGGGTGAGTTTGCATATTTCTATACCCGGAGCCCAAAGGGCTGCATGTTCTGTACCAGTTCTGGCTGATGGAGGTGTATATCTTGTGTTTAAGCAGCTATCTGGCCTTTTTAAAATATTCAACATTGTTGTGTGTGTAGCCAAGTTGGGGATTTACTGAATGTACTACACAGAACTACCTTGACTGGAAGTTATGGTTAGGATTTTGGCGCTCTTTCAAACAGATCAACTATTTATGTAATAAAGATACTTAGGTTGACCAAGGGGGAAAGGACTGTGTGAGCACTTTTTCCTTATCTCCTTTGTTCTTTCTTTATTCCATGCTGTTTTCCTGAGTCTGAGGAGCAACAAACCCCAAACCCAGAAATGTGAGCGACTACTAGACAATTCTACGTGTGTGTCCTATAGGAAGACCAAGGCAAAAAATGTACAAAGTAAAGTCAACATCACACTACAAAAACCCTGTTCCTCTGCCTATCCCACCATTATCCCCAAAGAATCTTGGGTCAGAAGCCTTGGGATCCACCATGACTCTTCTTTCTCCATTTTCCTTCACTGTGGCCTTTTGATTTTCCTTCCTAAATATCTCATGAATCATGAAATATGAATCTTCATAGCAAGTATTGATTTCTTAGTTTAAGTCATGGTTTAAGAGCCTTCAATAGTCCCTGATTGCCTACAGAATAAATTCTAACGTGGCATACTTCATAATCTAGACCTTGTCAACTATGCAAACCTTATTTGTAGACATACTCCCACCTTAGCACCAAATATTAAACTATCAACTATACCAAACTAATTTTTGCACAATTAATTCTGAAGAAAGAGGTCCCAGGAGAGAAGTATCACTTATAAGTGAAAGAATTACCACCACCTTGAACATAAATGCCTCTTACTACTTCTAGACAAAAATCGCAATGATAGAAAGGGACCCTTAATGCAGATATTTCTGACCTGGTTTTCAAAAAGTCATTGCCTGTGCTTATTTTTCTTCTGAAATGGCCTAAAAAATATCTGTCAAAAACCTCTTAGATCCCATGATTTCAGCAAAGGTGTTTCTTCACTGTTGTGTATTATTTACAAAAGGCAGAAATTGGGAAGCCATCAGAAAAAAAAAAAAAGCCCTGTATAATGAGTGTATACAGTATTATAGTAAGTTGTTTCATGTCTCTGCCAGTTATTTTTTCCCTATTTTACTGACTGCTATATGTGCTAGAAAGCTTTCCTTTTTCCAACATATCATTTGCATTTCTGTAATAGGTTATTACATATGGATTTGTGATTGTTTTTGTACAGTTGTGGGTCAGGTTTCTAATTAACTACATGGTAATGTTAATACAGAAAATCAAGATCAATCTATATCATTATTACTTAAACACAATTATTTTTTTAAAAAGTAGTGGTATATACAGGGAAAATAGGAGAAAAGTGCAACTTTAAAGAGATAGACACAGAAAATGTGTACTTAACACATCAGGTTTGAAAATGTATTTTAGGGGTATCTGGGTAGCTCGGTCAGTTAAACATCTGACTTTGGCTCAGGTCATGATCTCAGGGTCCTGAGATCGAGCTCCCTGAGGGGCCCCATACTCAGCAAGGAGTCTGCTTCTTCCTGCCCCTCTCCTTCATCCCCTCCCCCCGCTCGTGTGAGCGCTCGCTCTCTCAAATAAATAAAATCTTGGAAAAAAAAAAGAAAATATATTTTTAATCATAGTTCAGTTTTCATTTTCATGCAGTTGGAAAGTATGTTACCAAACAAAATATTGCCCTGTACTGAGCCACTTTATAATATCATGGAAACTTGTGGGAATTGGAAAACATCTTGTCTCATCTTGTTTTTCATCAAACTGATGGGCTAGTTCTTGATACAGCATTACCGGGAATATTAGGAAATATAATCCCTCTCAAAACTTCCCCAAAACATTGTTTTATTAAAACCACTTATTTTTTAACCTATAGCTCTAACTCTTAAAGAGTTCCAGATCCTGTGTTCACAGTACTCAGCATGTAGCTGACAAGAACACAATTAGGGAAAGATACACAGCACTTGACAAATCATAGTTTGGGAGTTTGTTTGTTTCCTCTCCCCAAGGTAGTGTGGAATCCTGTGGTGGGTTTGAATTTGATAAGTTTTGTTTTGTTTTTGAATTCTTAATAAGATATAATGTTTTAATATATGCAGCCATTTTAACACCGTGTATTCTTAGAGACTGTAGGAAACAGAAATGCCTCACAGATGAGACTGAAGAAAATAAGTCAGGGTAGTAAAGCTAAAATATGACATAAACACAAAGTCATGATAAACCTTCATAACTTTTAAGATGGAGAAGCATGCCTCAAGTTGGACTTGAAGAACGATATGGCTGTAGCTCAGCCTTGCTTTGAATCTTGGCTTAACACCTTTCACCCACATCCATAGAGGAAGGACAGTGAAAGTCACTTGACAGGCTCAGGATGAGAAATGCAGGGTGAGAGTGTGTATAGTTAGTTACACTGAGAGTGGCACTGGTGCTGAGAGAAGTTTTAGCAGTCAGCACTTACCTCGGTGTCTGATAAATAGGAGAGGATAAAAAAAGAAATAGGTGGGAAACCAACGAAATTAACCAATCTCATCATTTTGCTAATGTGTAAACTCTGTCTCAAAGGTTTACAGTGCTAGATATTGCCAGATCCAGAACTCATACCTGCATTTCGTGTTTCTTAGATTAATGAGTTGGGTATGCAACAAATGAGCAGTGTTTGTTTTTCATGTCTTTAGGCAGCAAGTAACTGGAAATCTGAGTTTTTGATATGATTTAATTTATGACATATATAAATTTACATTACTGATACACATAAACACATGTATATACTGTTCATTCAATGTTATTAGCAACTCTTTTTCTCACTAAGATTAAAGGTAAAGGATTGGGAGTGAAGAAATTTCATTAGGAAGCATCATGAGCAAATTACAATTACAATTGTTTATTAAACCCCACTATAAACAGAATAGAGCTGTCTTTCAATTCTAGCATCTGATGTATGTTAGAGAACTATATAACACTTGTATAGGTAAATGAGCACTTTGCCTTTTAAACAAATTACAGATCAGCTTTACACAGTCATCCTGAAGATGTGCCTGTGTCCTGGGATACCACTTTTCTGTCCGAGATTTGTGATCATTTCACTAGTCAGTGCGCATGCACAGAGAGTGTGCCCCGTGAATAGAGTACAGCAAACAAGGCTGCTGGGCTTCCTTTGACTCAGTCCCAGCAACTGTTTCTTGTGGGATTTCATGGATTCCATCAGTTTTTGTGGCTCTCCACATTCAGAACTTAGTTGCATGCATTTTTCCTTTATTATGTAATTCCGTGTTTGAGATCCCATCTCTGCCTTTCCACTTTTGGGGCCTTGTTCCCCTCCATCAGCATGAGTATATTCATGTTTCCTTTCCCACTGGATCTTTTTTTTTTTTTAATTATTTATGTATTTGACAGAAAGAGAGTCCAAATAGGGGGAGCAGCAGGCAGAGGGAGGAAAGAGAAGCAGATTCTCCCCTGAGCAGGGAGCTCCACTTGGGGCTCAATCCCAGGACCCTGGGATCATGACCTGAGCCTAAGGCAGACATTTAACTGACTGGGTCACCCAGGCACCGCTTTTCCCCTGGATCTTAACTCACATTTTTAAATTACTTATGTGTGATTTCTAAAAGCAAATTCTGAAACAGAGCTTTTTGTAAAAGTGATCTATTGGAGTACTCCTTAGTAAAGACCTGTAAGGGAGGGAATGAGGCAGGATAAAGAAGCTGAAAGAGCACAGCAGGGATGTGGTCTAATAAAATGTCTAGTCCAGGCCCCCCACGGGGAACACTGGAATATAAACATTACCTAATGGTTATCTTCACTTGAAATAAATGAGTCAGCCTTTTGTACCCTCTGTCTTTTAGTCATTAGTTGTAGGCCATACTTAGAAGATGTAACTTTCTAGGCCAGAGGGCTTCCCCCAATACAGCAGCTGGAAGGTTGGGTGCACCAGCTGCAGAATGGGCATTCGAGCATGAGACCACGTCTCCTGCAGTCCACTCCTTGTGCCACTGAGATCCAATTGCTTCTCACATTGGATTCAGTATATTTGGACACAGTTTCTCAAGTGAAATTCCTAGGGAAGTTTAAAATAAATTTTGAGATTGTAACTGATATGGATCCTCTCCTTCTCTACCACACATTCTTTATTTTCCTTAAACTATCACTTCTGCTGGTCTAGGTGGCTTGCCTAGTCAGGTGACCTAGACCCTCATGTTGGAAGTGTCTGAGCTGCAGTTCCCATGCATTTATCCCATGTACTGTGGTTCCTGCACTTGTCCATTTGCAGTTAAGACTTAGCATGAGAGTATCAAGAGGTGCCTGAACACCAAACAGACTCCACTCTGCCCCCCATTATGCAGCAGCAACCCTACTTCCTCATGATGATCAAGATCAATTATTAATGTGAATATGGTCATTCTTTTCTGTACTTGCTGACCTCCTAGCAAAATGAATCCAAAGTGACCAGGCAGTTTCTCTAGGCTTTAAATGTAGCAGGAATCTCACTGTCTCTCCTGGTGAAGGTGTTCCCACTCTGGTAAACAGGACCTCTACATCCACATAGGCTAAAGTTGAGGCAATAGGAAGCACAAATTCCCAAAGTTCATAATTGGGGATGCTTGTGCATGGGGTCCATTCCTAATTTCTACCGCCTGGTTCCTGGGCCCATGGATACTATCTGTTGAAGACACAGCACAGTCTCTCGTCTGTCATTTTATTTTTTTTTTTTTAAGATTTTACCTATTTATTTGACAGACAGAGATCACAAGTAGGCAGAGAGAGAGGAAGGGAAGCAGGCTCCCTGCCAAACAGAGAGCCCGATGAGGGGCTCGATCCCAGGACCCTGGGATCATGACCTGAGCCGAAGGCAGAGGCTTTAACCCACTGAGCCACCCAGGCACCCCTCGTCTGTCATTTTAAAGAATCATGTTTATTCTCAAGAATAACACGCCACCCACGAGAAGTATCATGTCCAAGCTGGTGCTTCACCAGTATCTTTTTTTAAAAAAATTTATTGAGGGGTGACTTACATGCAAAAAGCAATCGTTTTAATGTATACAATTTGATGAGTTTGAAGATAAGTATGTATCTGTGGAACAATCACCACAATCCATGCCATAAACACATATGTCAACTCCAAAAGTTTCCACTTACCCTTTGCTACTACTACTACTACTACTATTTTGGATGAGAACACTTCACATAAGAACTGCTGTTAGTACATTTTAAAGTGTACAATAGATTATTGTTATTTATAGGCACTATGTTGTACAGTAGATCACTGGCCCTTATTCATCTTGCATAACTGAAAGTTTATGCCCTTTAACTAGTACCTCCCCATATTCCTCTCCCCCAGTCCAAGGGAACCACCATTTTGCTCTCTGCTTGTATGAATTTGACTATTTTAGTTTCCTCATGCAAGTGATATCATGTAGTACTTGTCCTTCTGTGTCTGGTTTATTTCACTTAGCATAATGCCCTCTGGGCTCATCCATTCTTTTGCAAATGGCAGGATTTCCTCCTTTTTTAAGGCTAAATAATATTCCATCATATGCATGTACCACATGTTCTTCATCCATTCATCCATTTATGGTCATTTAGATTGTTTCTGTGTCTTGGTTGTTGCGAATAATGCTGCAATGAACATGGGAGTTCAGATTATCTCTTCAAGATTCTGATTTCAATATATTTGAATATATACCCAGAAGTGGAATTGATGGGTCAAGTGGTAGTTCTATTTTTTAATTTTTTGAGAAATCTTCATACTGTTTTCCATAGTGACTGCACCAATTTACATTCCCTCCAAAAGTATATGGAAGCCTCCCCTTACCTGTGGTTTCACTTTCCCTGGTTTCATATATCTGAGGTCCACCATGGCCTGGACGCAGATGATTCTTCTTCTGATGAATTATCAGAAGGTCAGTAGTAGCCTAACATTGCATCACATGCCTACATGATTCACTGCACTTCATCTCGTCATGTAGGTATTTTATCATCCCATATCACAAGAAGAGCAAATATAGTACAACACAAAAAAAGAGAGAAATAGAAAGAAACCACATTCATGTAACTTTCATTATAGTATATTGTTATAATTGTTCTATTTTATTTTATTTTTTTAAAGATTTTATTCATTTATCTGACAGACAGAGATCACAAGTAGGCAGAGAGGCAGACAGAGAGAGAGGAGGAAGCAGGCTTCCTGCTGAGCAGAGAGCCCAATGCGGGGCTCGATCCCAGGACCCTGGGATCATGACCTGAGCCGAAGGCAGAGGCCTTACCCCACTGAGCCACCCAGGTGCCCCTAATTGTTCTATTTTATTATTAGCCATTGTTGTTTTGTTGTTAATCTCTTACCGTGCCTGATTTATGAATTAAACTTTATCATAGGTCTTTATGTATAGGAAAAAATATATCATAAATAGGTCCCAATACTATCTGTGGTTTGAGGCATTGTCTGGGGGTCTTGGAATGTATCCACTATACATAAAGGAGGACTACTGTACAGAGTTTCTTTCATCCACATCTTCACCAACATTTGCTATCTTTTCTTTTTTGATAATAATCATCTTTACAGGTATGAGGCCATATCTTATTGCAGTTTTGATTTGCATTTCTCTGATGATTAGTCATGTTGGGAACCTTTACATATACCTTTTGGCCATTTGCATGTCTTCTTTGGAGAAATACATACTCATTTCACATGTCATTTTTTTTTTTTTTAGTCAGGTTGTTTTGCTATTGAGTTGTAGGAGTTCCTTATATACTTGGGATATTTATCCCTTATCCTTTATATAGTTTACCAATATTTTCTCCCATTCCCTAGGATGCTCTCTCATTTTGTTTCTTTTGTGTGTGGAAGCTTTTGTTTTATGTACTCCCACCTATCTACTTTTGCTCTTGTTGCCAGTGCTTTTGGTGCCATATCCAAAAAATCATTGCCAATGTCAAGAAGTTTTTACCTTATGTTTTAGAGATTAAGATTTTATAAAGAAGTCTTTAATTTATTTTGAGTAGATTTTTGTACATGGTAAGGTAAGGGTGAGGTAAGATTTACAATTTCATTTTTCTGCATCTGGAAATCCAGTTTACCTAACACCGTTTATTGGAGAGACCATCCATTTCCTATTTTGAATTCTTTGTTCCCTTCTCAGATAACAGTTGACTGTATATTCATGGGCTTATTTTTGGGGTCTCTATGCGGTTTCATTGGTTTATATGTCTATTTTTTGTGTCAGTACCATACCGTTTTGATTACCATAGCTTTGTAATATATTTTGAACAAGAGATGTGATGCTTCTAGCTTCATTCTTCTTCATCAAATTGCTTTGACTATTCAGGATCATTTGTGGTTCCATAAGAATTTAGGATTTTTTTTCTATTTCTACAAAAAATGACATTGAAATTTTGACACAGATTACATTGACTCTGTAGACTGAGGTTGCCTGGACATCTTAACAGTATTAAGTCTTCCCATCCATGAACATGGGATGTTTTTCCATTTGTTTGTGTCTGCTTTAATTTCTTCCATCAGTATTTTCTAGTTTTCAGTGTACAAGTTTTTCACCTCCTTGGTCAAGTTTATTCCTAGGTATTTTGTTCTTTTTAATGCTACTGCAAGTGGAATTTTTTTCTTTCTTAACACCCTTTTAAGGTAGTTGATTGTTGTACGGAGAGAGGCAACTGAGTTTTGTACGCTGATTTTGCATCCTGCAACTTGGACTTAATTATTTTTCTTTGGAGTCTATCAGGTTTTCTACATAAAAGACCATGTCATCTGCCTGCAAACATAAATTACGTTACCAATTGTTCTGCCTAGGACTTTCAGTACTATGTTGAATGGAACTGGTAAAAGTGGAAATCCTTGTCTTGTTTCTGATCTAAGAGGAAAATTTTTCAGTTTTTCAAAACTGTATATAACGTAAGATGTGAGGCTGTCGTATATGGATTTTTATTGCACTGAGGTAAATTCCTTTAATATCTCATTTGTTGGGAGTTTCTGTCATAAAAGAGTGTTAAATTATGTCAAATGCTTTTTCTGCATCTGAGATGATTGTGTAATTTTCGTTCTTTCTCTTAATGTGATGTATCACATTGATTGATTTGCATACATTGAAACATTGTTGCATCCAGGTATAAATCCCACTTGCTCATGTGTGAACCTTTCAATGTGGTGTTGAATTCAATTTATTAAAACTTTGTTGAGGAATTTTGCATCATATTCATCAGGGATATTGGTCTGTGGTTTTCTTTTCTTGTGGTGTCTTTGTCTGACTTTGGAAACAAGGTGATGCTAGCCCATAAAATGTTTTTGGAAATGTTCCCACTTCTATTTTTTGGAAGAGTTTGAGACTTTTGGTATTAAATCTTCTTTAAATGTTTGGTACAATTCACTGTAAAGCCATCTGTTCCTGAGCTCTCCTTTGTTGAAAGGTTTCTGTTTGCTAATTTAATCTCTTTGTTATTGGTCTGCTCAGGCTTTCTATTTTTTCCTAATTCAGTCTTGGTAAGTTGTTCCTAGGAATTAATCTATTTCTTCTAGTTTCTCCAATATATTGGTGTATAATTATTCACAATCCCTTCTAAACGTTTTTATTCCTTTGGCATCAATTGTAATGTCTCCTCTTTCATTTGATTTTATTTGTGTCTTCTTGTTTTCATGGTTAGTCTAAGAGTTTGTTGATTTTATCTTTATTTTAAAAATTAACTCAATTTTTGTCTATTTTTTCTAATATTTTCCTATTCTCTTGTCATTTATTTGTATTCTAATCATTATTTCCTTACTTCTTACTTTGGGCTTAGTGTGTGTTTTTTTCTAGTGCCTTGAAGTATAAATTTAGGTTGTTCGAGATCTTTCTTCTTTCTAATTTAAGCATTTATATCTATAAATTTCCCTCTCATTGCTGTTGATATGTTGTATTTTTCTTTTCATTTATCTTGGGATATTTTCTAATTTCCCTTTTGATTCATTCTTTGACCAAAAGGTTGTTCAGGTGTGTTGCTTAATTTCCATGTATTTGGATGGCTGTCTAAATTAATGTTCCTGTTGGGGAATGGAGGTCTGGGGAGAGGAGGTCTGGGAGCTCCAATTCTGTCCACTTGCTGCTGTTACCCCCTCAGAAACATCTTTAAATGTCCATTATCTACCTTATTATTCTGTCATTTTTTTAGATGGTGCATTATGTAAAAGAACTAGTGGATCCCATGATCCATGTGCCTACTACCACACATCCTTTGCCTTAAATGGGGTCCCCTGATCCAAGATAATGCTATGAAGTTTCCCACATTGGGAAATCAGACATACTGTGAGCTCTTAGAAATAGTTTGAGTTGAGATTTTGTGGACAGAAAATTCGAACTCATACCCAGAATATATATTAATCATAGGAAGAATTGTTTTAGTTTTCAAGCTGAAAGTGCTTCAATGTGATCAGCTTGCTTCAAAGTGACTGTTCATGTCCTCAGGGGTTGTTGTCATATCAATAACTCAATATCTCTCTTTACTGTTGACATTTCAGACATTCAGCATTGGTAGTAGTGAGGTGAGGAGTGGTAAAAGGGGACCAATGTTGTTTGGACTATATATATAGCTTCCATCTCTGCCAGTACTCTGGTAACAGAGGGCAGAAGTTGACTATCATTAATTTGCCAGGTCATCTGTCCACTTGAATGTTTAGTTCCTCTACTGGGACAGATGTTCTCTGAAGCATGTTAATGTGCCAAAAAAAGAGAGCTTTACACTTGTATCCACTGTATCCACTCCCATTAGTCCATCCACATCTTTTTTTTTTTTTAAGACAAGGATGTCATACATCCTGCTTTTTTTTTAAGATTTCATTTATGTATTTATGTACTCATTTGTCAGAGAGAGAGAGAGAGAGAGAGAGCACACAAACAGGCAGAGTGGCAGGCTGAGGCAGAGAGAGAAGCAGGCTCCCTGCTGAGCAAGGAGCCTGATGTGGGACTTGATCCCAGGACCCTGGGATCATGACCTGCGCCAAAGGCAGCGGCTTAACCCACTGAGCTACCCAGGCATCCCCATCCACATCTTTGATCTTCTACCTTGCTCCTTCTGGATTATTGACAAACCAACTAAGCCACTTCATGGACCCAGTAAATCCACAGGCACCTTCCCTATATTTGGCCACTTCTGTTACCACAAAAAAGTAAATGAACAGAGCTCTGCTCACTGGGAGGATTTCCCATCACCAGTGTATCTCAAGGCAACCCTGAATGATACTGCAATTCAGCAGTAGTCCATTTTTAGTTTGCACAAGTATACTAGGCTTATCTATTTGTGATCTTTTCTTTCACCTGAACATGAAGAATTTCCCATGATAAAATAAGCATTATCTGAGTAACAGGCAACAATATTACAGTGGTAGGGGCTATGTTAGTTAACCATATGTTAGTCCAGTTTATTTGTAGCCTCTGCACTGTTTATGCACAATCCCACTTCCCCTTATGAAGAATTATTGCTGGATGTGCTACACTTTATGGTATAGTATCCAGCCTTATGATTGGTAGTTTTAGCTGCAGGGTCACTTGACTTGTCATCCTCAAGTCCTCTAATATAGTGAATCAGTGGGATGTATTATGGAATTGCCAGGTGTACCTAGATTTCTACGGACTATGTTACATGAAAGAGAAAGAGAATTAACATAGCCCTGGGGTGTTTCAGATTCTCCTTCCTAATGGATTTGGAAAATAACATATTTTCCATATCAATACCTGTATACAAAATCCTGAGGCTGTTAATCTGATCTAGTAAAAATACCATCTATGACACAACAGTTGTAATTGGGCCTATTATTTGCCTAAATTTGCATTAGTCCACTGTCATAGACCATTATCATCTGGATTTTTCAGGACCCATGTTGTGAATTAAACAATGATATGATCAGGACAGTCCCTGCTGTATCCTCTGTGTCTCCAGGGTGCAATATTTGTGTGTGTGTGTGTGTGTGTGTGTGTTTTAACTAGAATACATGAAATTTACTTTTTTTCATAAAGTTCTATGAATTTTAACACGCATATGAATTTGTCTAATCATGACCACAATCAACATATAGAGCAGTTCCATGACCCCCGCAAAATCCCTCATATTATCATCCCTTAATAGTCATTCTTTCTTCATAACCATAAACATTGGCAACCACTGATCTTTACTCTGTTGCTATAGTTTTTTTAATGTTATATAATTGTAATCATAGGTTACATAATATTTGTGAACTTGCTTATTTCACTCCGATTAATGCCTTTGAGATTTATCCAAGTTGCTTATGGCAATTATTTTCTCCTTTTTATAGCTTAGAAGTTCCATGAAATGGATGTACAATAGTTTGTTTATTCATGCATGTGTTGAAGGACATTTGTGTTGTTTCTTGGTTTTGTCAATTATGAATACTCCTGCTATAAACATCTGTGTAGTTTGTGTGTATGCAAATGCATTTTATTTCTTCAGGATAAATATCCAGGAATGAGATTGTTGAGTCATTATTGTAAGCGTATGTTTACCATTGTGATAAACTGCCAGACATTTTCCAGAAGGCTTGTGCCATATTGCATTACCAACAACAGTGTATGGGAGTTTTAGCTGATGAGTGTAAGGATATTTCATCATGGTGTTAATTTCCACTTTTCTAATGAATAATTACACTGAAATATTTTCTCATGCTTATTTGTCATTCCTATACCTTCTTTTGTGAAGTGTCTATTAAGTATTATGACCATTTAAAAAATTAGGTTGTCTGGGCACCTGGGTGGCTCAGTGGGTTAAAGCCTCTGCCTTCAGCTCACGTCATGATCCCAGGGTCCTGGGATGGAGCCTTGCGTTGGGCTTCCTGCTCAGCAGGGAGTCTGCTTCCTCATCTCTCTGCCTGCCTTTCTGCCTACTTGTGATCTCTGTCTGTCAAATAAATAAATAAAATTTTTTAAAAAAATAAAAAATTAGGTTGTTTGTTTTCTTACTGGTAATTTTTGAGAATTCTTCTTATTTTTATAAAACTGGTTTCTGGGTGCTGGGGGTAAGGGAAATCCAGTGATGCAGGTCAAGGGTGCAAATTTTCAATTATTAGAAGACAATACAGTAATAGTAGAAAATTTCACTACCCCACTTTAAGCAATGGATAGATCATCTAGACAGAAAATCAACAGGGAAACCCTGGGCTTGAACCATTATTATTATTAGTGAATTGTCTCTTTCTCCCTTCAGATCTGTGAGTGTTTGTTTAATGTTTTTAGGTGCTCTGATGTTGAGTTTGTTATATTTATGATTATTATATGTTTTCATGATTTGACCCCTTTATCATTATATAATGACCTTCTTTATCTCCTGTTACTATTTTCAACTTAAAGTCTATTTTTTCAGATTTAAGTATAGCTACCCCCACTTTCTTTTGGTTGCTACTCACATGAAATAACTTTTTCCATCCCTTCACTTTGATCCTGAGTGTATCTTTAAATCTGAAGTGAATATCTCATAGGCAGCATATAGTTAGATCTTATTTCTTTATGTATCCAGCCACTCTGAATCTTTTGATTGGTAAATTAAATCCATTTACATTTAGAGTAATTATTGATATATAACAACTTACTAATGCCATCTTATTATTTGCTTTCTGCCTGTTTTGTATTTCCATTGTGTGCCCCCCCCCCAATTCTGCTGACCTTTTGCAAATTGATGATTTTATACAGTGGTGTTCTGGTTCTCTTTTTTAATCTTTTGTGAGTCTGCTCTATATTTTTGCTTTCTGGTTACTGTAAGGCTTACATAAAGCATCATATAAATAAAATAGTTCATTTTAAGCTGATAGTAACTTAACTTTGATCACATACAAAAGTTCCACCCTTTGACTCTCCCCTTTTTATATTTTTATGTCATAATTTACCTCTTTGTATACTGTATACTCACTAACAAGTGATACTATCTATAGTTGTTTAATACATTTTCTTTAATATTTATAGTATAATTGTGGTTAACACACTATCCTATTACAGAATTAGAGTTTTCTATATCTGACTGCATATTTAACTTTATCAGTGTGTTCTACACTTTTGTATGTTTTGTATCATAATTAGCCTCTTTCATTTCAACTTAAAGAACTTCTTTCAGCATTTCTTGCATGGCAGGTCCAGTAGTGATGGATTCCCTCAGCTTTTATTTGTCTGGGAAAGTCTTTATTTCTTCTTCATAACTGAAAGATAACTTTGTCAGAATATTCTCGGTTGGCAATTTTTTTTCAAAACTTTGACTATGTCATTCCACTCTCTGTTGGCCTGTATGGTTTCTATAGAGAAATCCACTGATAACTTAATGAGGGTTCCTGTGTGGGTAACAATCTTTATTTTTTTTCTGGTTGCTTTTAGGATTCTCTCTTTATCCTTTATTTTTGACAGTTTCATTATAAGGTGTCTTGGAGAAGATGTTTTTGCATTGAGATAATAGAATGATCTATTAGTTTCATGATCTTGGGTATCCAAGCATCTTCCCAAATTTGGGAATTTCTCAGCAATTATTATTTTTTAAAAGCAATTATTTCTTTAAATAAACCTGCCCCCTTCTTCCTCTCTTCTCCTTTGGGAACTCAAATTATTTTAATATTTATACATTTGATAGTTTTCTTTCCTTTTTTTTCATTCTTTTCACTTTGTTCTCTATTTGCTTATTTCAAAGTTCCTGTCCTTTAGCTCACTTATTCTATCTTCCATTTGTTCTACTCTGCCACAGATGCCCTTTATTGCAATTTTCATTTCATTCACTGAATTCAGCTCCAGAATTTGTTTGATTTGGCTACTCTTTGTTAAATTTCTCATTTTCTTCATGTATTGTTTTCCTGATTTTGCTAAAGTGTCTCTGAATTTTCTTTAAGCTAGTTGAGTTTCTGCCAAACAGCCAATCTGAATTCTTTATCAGCTAGATGGCAAAATTCCATGCTTTCGAATTCAGTAGTTGAAAGATTATTTTTAGTCTTTTGGTGATGGTATGTTTCTCTGATTCTCCATGTTCCTTTTAGCTTTGCATTGCTGCTTTCACATTTGAAGTATCAGACACCTCCTCAACTCTTTACTGTTTGCTTTTATATGGGATATACTATTCATTGGTCCTGTTATATCTAAGGCTTTATTCGACCTTCCCAAATGCATACACTTGCTCCACATTTCTTGCTCCTTCTTGTGGAAGAATTCCTGTTTTTACTCCTTCTTTGGTTCTTACAATTGAAAGTTCTTCTTTATAATCTGGATAAAAGCTTTTTGTTGGATATATTATTTGCAAATAGTTTCTCCCAGACTGTATCTCATCCTTTCTTTCACTTAACAGTATCTTTCAAATAACTTTTAAAATCTGAGTTAAGTCCACTTTCTCATAATTTTCTTTCATGGACTGTGATTTTGGTGTCATATTTAATAAGTTTTTCCTAAAACTATGTCATGATAGCCTATTTTTCTCTAAAATTGTTATAGTTTTATGTTTTACCATTAGATTTATGATCCACTTTCAAGTAATTTTTGCATAAGTTATGAAGTATGGATTATTTACTGTTGCTACATTTATTTATTATTTGATTGGCCTGGAGTTGTCTAATTGGTGCAATAGTATTTATTAAAAAGACTCTTCTTTACCACTTAATTACCTTTGCATCTTTGTTAAAAGTCAATTGTTCATGTTAGCAAGCCTCCATTTCTGAACTCTTATTTTGTTTCATCGATCTGTGAGACCAACACCAATACTATAACTATAATGTGATTACTGCAGTTTTTTTTTAAAGATTTTATTCATTTATTTAACAAACAGAGATCACAAGTAGGCAGAGAGGCAGGCAGAGAGAGAGGAAGGGAAGCAGGCTCCCCGCTGAGCAGAGAGGCCGATGCGATGCGTGGCTCGATCCCAGGACCCTGGGATCATGACCTGAGCCGAAGGCAGAGGCTTTAACCCACTGAGCCACCCAGGTGCCCCTGATTACTGCAGTTTTATAGTAAGTCTTAAAATCAGGTACAGTGATTTCTCCAAATTTTTCCTCTCTTTCAAAATTATTTAGGTGAATTTTTTGTATTTCAATATAAATTTTAGAATCATCTTGTCTGTATATACAAAACCATTGGGCAGGGATTTTTGATTTGTAACTTTATAGATCAACCTTTTTAAAATTGATATTTTTACTATGTTGTGTCTTCTAATCCATGACCATGATATATATTTCCATTTATTTAGATCTTTAATATCTAACAAACAATTTTTGGTAATATTTTTGAAATACTGTACATATTTTGTTAGTTTATATCTAACTACTTTAGTCTTCTAATAGAAAGCTATTATGAATTGATGTAGTTTTGTTGTTTTTTAAGATTTTATTTATTTATTTGACAGAGAGATCACAAGCAGGCAGAGAGGCAGAGAGAGAGGGGGAAGTAGGCTCCCCACTGAGCAGAGAGCCCTATGTGGAGCTCAATCCCAGGATCCTGAGATCATGACCCAAGCCAAAGGCAGAGGCTTAATCCACTGAGCCACCCCAGCGCCCCTATAGTTTTGTTTTTAATACTTAGTTTCCAGTGTTCATTGTTAGTATATATATATTAAGAATGATTTTGTGTTTGTGTTTTTATTTTATGTCCTATGACATTGCTAAACAGATTTATTAGTTTTAAGAGGGGTTTTTGTGGACTCCTTGGGATTTTTTACATAGACAAGTATGTTCTGCAAATAGGGGCAATTTTATTTCTTTTTTCCTGCAATATATATTTCTTTTGTTTATTGTCTGATTGTATTGCACTGGATAGGATTTTCACTATGATGTTGAATAAGAGGTAGGAGAATAGGTATCTTTGCCTTGTTCTCAGTCTTAGGAGAAAAACATTCAGTCTATATGTTTTCTGTAGAATTTTTATACATTTTTATCAAGTTGAAAAATTTTCCCTGTATTCCTCACTTATTGAATGTTTTTGTCATGGATAAAAGTTAGATTTTGCCAAATAAATTTGCTCTATTGATTTTATATATTTTTTTCTTTTTTAAACTATTATTTTAATTGAATGCATTAGTTTATATTCAAATGTGCCAGATTTGCATTCTTGGAATAAATAATCTTTGTTGTGGTGTTTCGTTCTTTATATAAATTGCTGTATTGATTTGTTTTTTTGTTTGTTTGTTTTTTACTATTTTGCATTTTCTTTGATGAGCGGTACTGTTTTCTTTACTTGTACTGTATTTTTCTGGTTTTGGTGTCAGTAATACTGGCTTCCTACAAGTTGGAAAGTATTCCTTTCTGTTTTCTGAAATGGATACTGTAGAATTGGTGTTATACATTTCTGAAATGTCTCCCAGAATTCACTAGTGAGACCATTGGTGCTGTGAGATTTCTTTATTGAGAGGATTTTAACTCTGAATTTATTTAGTAGTTAGAGAACTATTCAGTTTATCTATTTCAAATTGAGTGAGTTTGGATAGTTAGTGGTTTTCAAGGATTTCATCCATTTCATCAAATTTGTAGAATTTACCTGTGTGAAGTTGTATCTAATATTCCCTTATAGTCTTATTAATGTCTTCTGTAGTTATACATCTATTTTTACTCTTCATATTGATAATTCATGTCGATTTTTTGGTCATTTTTTCCAAAGGTTTATCAATTTGATTGATCTTTTCATATAATCAGCCTTTGGTTTCACTTATTTTCATTTTTTTTTTAAAGATTTTTATTTATTTATTTGACAGACAGAGATCACAAGTAGGCAGAGAGGCAGGCAGAGAGAGAGGAGGAAGCAGGCTCCCCGCTGAGCAGAAAGCCCGATGTGGGGCTCGATCCCAGGGTCCTGGGATCATGACCTGAGCCGAAGGCAGAGGCTTTAACCCCTGAGCCACCCAGGCGCCCCACTTATTTTCATTTTTATTTTCAATTTTATTGATACATCTGCTTTTATGTGTATAATTCCCTTTCTTTGCTTGTTGTGGGATTATTTTGTTCTTCTTTTTCTAGTTTCTTAAGATATAAACTTAAATTGGTAGTTTGAGCCCTCTTCTCTGTCCTAATATAAGATTTGATGCTTTAGATTTTCTCTAAGCTTTTCTTGGCTATACCTCACAAACTTTGGTATATTTTAAATAGTACAAAATATTTTCTAAAAATCTTGATATCATTTTCTCATATGTGAGTTAGAAATGTGTTATTTTCAAGTTGTTTGACATTTTTCCTGTTATTTTTCTGTTATTGATCTCTAGTTTTATTCCATTCTTGTTGGATAATAGTCTCTGTATGAATTTAACCCTTTTAAATTAGTTGGGGTTTTTTGGTGACCCAAGATATAATGTTTGGTGAATGTTCAGTTGTACTTGAAAAGAATGTTACTGTTTTAAAAATATTTAAAGAGTTAATTATGCAAATTTTCAAACTTATACAAAGTATACAGAATAAGCCCTCATAAAAAACCATCAACCAGTTTCAATAGTTATCTACATACTACCTTTGTTGTTTTATCTGCATGGACATCACTTCCCCTACTTGCTCATTTTTCACAGCCATTTTTCTTTTTCTTTTCTTTTTTTTTTAAAGAGAGGGAGACAGAGAGAGAAAGAAATAGGGTGGGGAGGGGCAGAGAGAGAGAATCTTAAGCAGGCTCCATGCCCAACATGGCACTTGATGCAGGGCTCAATTTCACGAACCAGAGATCATGACCTGAGCCAACATCAAGAGTTGGACACTTAACTGACTGAGCCACACAGCCACCCATAGTAATTTTTTTTTGTAAAATTTACATATATTGCAATTTACAAAATTTAACTGGAAATTTGTTTCAAATAGATACTCATGTAATACACAGCTCTATCACCATATATAAAATGTCTGTCTTCTCAAAATTGTCTCATGTTCTTTTCCATTCTATCCTTCCAAACCCAAGAGAAAATATGTTCTGAAAATTTTTACCTTAGACAAGTAATACGTGTTCTAGAATTTTGTAGAGATTCATTTATATTATATAATGGTTTTGTATTTAGCTTTTCCCACTTAGGTTTATGAATGTGATGTCTATCCATCCTGTTGATTGAAAGAGTAGTCCATTCCTCTTTATTGTTAAGTATTATTCTACTGTTTGAATATATTACAATTTTAACCCATTTTCTGTTGATACACATTTAAATTGCTTCTAGGTTTTAGATATTATTAACAAAATTCATAAACTTTATTATTTTTACAAATTTTTTCTTGAACATTCTAACTTCTCCTGGATAAAATAAAATTGTTGGTTTGTTGGACAGGTATAGTTTTAGTTTTATTAAAAACATGCCAAAACTCTCCCCAAAGTGTTTTTACATTCCCACTAACAATGAGAAAGAATTTCAACTGATTTCCATTCCTGCCAACATTTGGTGTTTCCATCTTTTAAATTCATGCCATTTTACTGAGTAAATAATAGTGTCCACAAGTTTTAATTTGTATTTCCACAATGATTAATGATGTTAGGCATTTTTCATGTGTTTATTAGACATTCGTATATCATCTTTTGTGAAATATCTCTTCAAGTATTTTATCTATTTAAACTTTGTTTTGTTTTGTTTTTTGAAAGATAACATTTCTTTTTAAATTCTGAATACAAATCCTTGGTCAAACATGATTTGTGAATATTTTATCCCAGTCTACGCCCTGCCCTTTCATTTTCTTAATGCTATTTTTTTTTTATGAAAAGAGGTTTTCGAGTTTGAAAATACTAATTAATTTTTTTGTTTCCCATGCTTATTGATTTTCTTATCCTAATAAGTCTTTGTCAACCCTGGGTCATAAATATATCTTCTATCTTTGTTCTAAAACCTTTATAATTTTGGCTTTTGTATTTAGATATATGAGCCATCTAGAAATAATTTTTGTGTGTGATAAGAGATAGAGGTCAAGATTCTTTTTCTTTTTTAATATAGATATACTGTTATTTCAGAGCCATTTGCTAAAAATACTTTCCTTTCTATATCAAATTGCTTTGGTTCCTCTGCCAAAAATCAATTGGCCACATATGTTTTGGATCTATTACTAGGCTGTCCACCCAGTTGTGTTGCATTTATGCCATTTCACAGTGTTTTGATTACTGTAGATTTAGGGAAAGACATATTTCATTAGTGTAGTCCTTCCATTTTGTTATTTTTCTTTAAAATATATTTTAAATACATTAAGTGCTCTGAATTTCAATATGAATTTTACAATGAGATTTTCAATTTAATAAAAATTAAAAAGAAATAGAAGTTACCAGAGGGGATGTGGGTGGGAGGATGGGTGAACTAGGTGATGGGAATTAAAGAGTACACTTATCATGATGAGCACTGAGTAATGTGTAGAATTATTGAATCACTGTATTGTATACCTGAAACTAATATAACACTGTATGTTAACTATACTGGAATTTAAATGAAAAACTTAATAAAAAAAATAAATAGAAGGGATGAGAGTGCCCATATCAACCTTGTTCTTGATTTTAGGATGAATGTATGAATCACCATTGATTATATTAGCTGTTAAGCTGCTCATATATGATCTTTTGCTAATTGAAGTATCTCTCATCTATTTCTAGTTAGATGAATGTGCTTTTGTGTTTTTAAAAATCATACATGAGTATTGAGTTTTGTCAAATATATTTTCTGAAAGTACAGAGATGATCATATGGCTTTGCTCTTTTGTTTTTTTTTTCTTTTTTCCTTTATTTTGTTAATGAAAATGATCCTATGGATTGATTTTCAAAAGTTAAACCCACCTTGTTCTTATTGGATAAACCATAATTCTTCAGGATATGCTACACGTTTTTAAAATGTTAATAAATGATCTAGTAATATCCTGTTTTAAATGTTAATAAATGAGCTAGTAATATCCTGTTAAAGGTTTTACACCTATATTAATGAAACCTTGGTCCATAGCTTGTTATTATATTTGTTATTCTTATGATCTCTTTTTCTGCCCTTTTTATTAGAGTTATCATTAAAAAATAATTTGGGAAGTATTCCCTCCTCTTCTGTTTTTCAAATAAGTTTATATACAAGTGATATTAATTGTTCCTTAAATGTTCTATATAATTCACCAACAAATTCTTCTGGAATGTTTGTTGTGGAGAATTTTTAATTACAATATTTGTATACATATATGGCTAACAAGCTCTCTTATTTCTCCTTTTTTCCTTAATTTTAATTTAATTCTGTATTAATTTTGAGAGATTGTGAATATTTTACAGCTTTATTGAGATATATTTCACAGGCCATTACATTTACCCACCCAATTAAAGAATACAGTTCAGTAGTATCTAGTATATTCATTGAATTATGCAATCATTATCACAGTTAATTTTTTAACATTCTCAACACTCTAAAAAGAAATGCTCAAACATTATCTATAAATAACCATTTCCTTGCCCCCTACCCTCCATCCCACCTGGCAACCAGCAATCTATTTTCAATCTCTATTGCTTTGCCTCTTCTGGATGATCCATGTAAACTGAATCACACAATATCTGTCCTTTGTGTAGCTTTGCTTACTTAGTGCAAAATTTTCAAAGTTCATCCATGTTGTAGAATGTAGTAGTGCTTTGTTCCTTTTGATGGCTGAAAAATATTCTGTTGTATGTGTATACCACAGTTTATCTATTCATCAGTTCATGAACATGTGAGTTGTTTCCACTATTTGACTAGTATGAATAATAACACTGTGAACATTTGTGTCCAAGTTTTAGTGAGGTCATGTTTTCTTTCTCTTGGATATATACATAGGAGAATTGCTAGGTTATATGGCAATGCTGTGTTCAATCTTTTGAGCACAAGCTAGACTGTTTTCCAAAGCAGGTGCACCCTTTTATATTCGCATCAATATTACATGAAACTTCTAATTACTCCACATCATTGCTAACACTTGTTATTGTCTATTGTGAAGTGGTGTCTCATTGTGGTTTTGATTTGCATTTCCCTAATGACTGATGGTGTTGAGCATCTTTTCATGTGCTTATTGGCCATTTATATACATTCTTGGCAAAATGTCTATTTAAAACCTCTGCCTATTTTTTATTTGAGTTTGTTTGTCTTTTATTGTTGAGTTGTAAGAGCTCATTATGTATTCTGAACACTAGAACTTTATCTAATATGCAATTTGCAAATATTTTTGCCCATATCACAGTTCTTTTTTCCACTGGATACAGCAGTTTTTAATTTTGTTGAAGTCCAGTTTATCTATTTTGTTCTTGTTGTTGCTCATGATTTTGGTGTTTACCTAAAAGTCCATTGCAAATCCAAAGTCATGAAGGTATACTCCTGTTCTCTTCTAAGGGTCTTAGAGTTTTACCTCTTATATTTATGTCTTTGCTCCATTTCAAGTTCATTTTTATATGGTATGAGGTAAGGGTCTAATTATACTTAGATAAATACAGTTGTCCTAGCACCATTTCTTGAAGAGACTGTTATGTCCTCCTTGATAAAAAATTAACCAGCCAATGCTCTATGATTTTTTTTTGGACTTTTAACTCTATTCCATTGATTTATACCCCTAACCTCATACCAGTATCACACTGTTTTGATTATTGTAGTATTGTAGTCAGTTTTGAAGTAGGAAATTGTGTGTCATCCACCTTTGTTCTTCTTTCTTAAGACTGTTTTGGCTATATGATATTCTTTGCAATTCCACATGAATTTTTCCATTTCTGTGAACTTTGACGGTTGCAATTTTAATAAAGATTGAATTGATTCTGTAGACCACTTTAGGGAGAATTTCCTTCCTTTTTTTATTTAAATTCAGCTAGCCAATATATAGTACATCATTAGTTTCAGATATAGAGTTCAATAATTCATCAGTTACCTATAACACCCAGTGCTCATCACATCATGTGCCCTCCTTAATTGGAAGTATTTTAATACTAACCACACTAAGTATTCTAATCCATGAACTTGGCATATCTTTCCACTTATGTCTTCTTTAACTTCTTTAAGCAATGTTTGTAGTTTTTAGTGTATAGTTCTTTATGCCTCAGTAAATTTACCTCTAAATATTTTATTCTTTTTGATGTTATGGAAAATGAAACTACTTTTTAAGTTTCCTTTTGGGATTGATCATGTTTAATGTATAGACAACTGATTTTTGTGTGTTGACATTGTATACTTCAAATTTGCTAGATTTGTTTATTAGCTGTGTTTTTTGTGTGTGGATTTTCTGTATAAAAGACATTGTCTTCTGGGAATAGCTGCACTTTTACTTCTTACTTTCCAGTTGGATGCCTATTTATTTTTCTTTCCTAATTGCTTTGGCCAGAAGTTCCAGTACTTCTGGTATTGAATAGAAATGGCAATAGTGGGCATCCTTGTCTAATTCCTGATTTTAGCAGGAAAGCTTTTAATCTTTCGCAGTTGAGTATATTACCTATGTCTCTTTTTTTTCATAAATACCTTGTTATGAACTGAATGTTTGCATCCTCCAAAACTCATATGCTGAAATCCTAACTTACAGTGTTACAATGTTAGAAAGTGGGGCCTTTGTGAGAGAACTAAGTCATGATGGTGGAGCGCTCATGCATAGGATTAGTGCCATTATAAAAAAGACCCTAGAGAGCCTCTAGGCTTCTTGAAGACAAAGTGAGAAGACTGTCTATGTCTGTCAATGGACAAGGAAGCTGACACTCACAGACACTGTACTGCCAGCACCTTGTCTTGGACTTCTTACCATCTAGAACTGTGAGAAATAAATGTTTGTTGTTTAAGCCCCCTAGTCTGTGGCATTGTTTGTCATAGCAGTCAAAGTGACTAAAACAACCTTTTATCATGCTTAAGAAGTTCCCTTTCACTCTGAGAGTTTTATTTTGTTGATTTTTTTCCTATTTTAGTTTTAGCCAAAAAGCAATCGAGATGGTTATGTAGACTGTTCATTTTATGAATGCTGTGTACTACAGTCATTCATTCTTTTATGTTGAACTACTTTTACATCTGGAATAAATCCCATTTGATGATGGTATATAATCCTTTTAATATGCTCCCAGATTTTTTTCTCAGATTTTGTTGAAGATGTTTTCATCTATATGCATAAGAAATAATAGGTATGTAAATTTGTTTTATTGTAAACTCTTCATTTGGCCTTGGTGTCAGGGCAATGTTGGTGCAATAGTTCAGTCCTCTTCTGTGTTTTATAACAGTTTGAAGGTCTGTGTTAATTCTTCCTTAATTATTTGGTGGAAATCATCATTGAAACCAAATGATCCTGGGCTTATCTTTTTTGAGAGATATAGATTGCTGATTTCAGCTCTTTACTGTTTTAAGGTTGTTCAGACTTTCCTTTTTGTTCTTTGGTTAGTTTTAGTAGTTTGTGTGTTTCTAGGAATTTTTTCATTTCATCTAAATAAATAAGTTGATGTACAACTTTTCATAGTATCTTCTTACAACTCCTTTTATTTCTGTAAGGTATATAGTGAGTTCCTCACTTTTAACCCCACTCTATTTATTTTTTCCTGCTCAGTCTAGTTCAAGTTTCATAGATCTTGCCATTCTTTTCAAATAACAAATTTTTGGGTTTGCTGATTCTCTGTGATTTTCTATTTTCCATTTCACTTATGTCCAGTCTAATCTTTATTATTTCCTTCCTTTGACTGCTTCTGGGATTAGCTTGCTCTTCTTTTGTTAGTTCCTTAAGATGTACAGTTTGAGAGAAACCGGGGTGGCTCAGTCAGTTAAGCATCCAACTCTTGAGTTCAGCTCAGGTCATGATCTCAAGGTCATGAGAATGAGTCCTGTGTTGGGGGTCTGCACTCAGCAGGGAGTCTGCTCAGGATTCTCCCTTTCACCTTCCATTGCCCCTCCCCCTACTCATGTGCTTTCTCTCTCTCTCTTTCTATCTCAAAATAAAAAAATAAAATGTTTTTTAAAAAATGCACAGCTTGGTTACTTTTTACATCTTTCTTCATTCTTTTCATTCTTTTTTTTTTTTTAGGTTATGTTCATCACCATATAGTACATCATTAATTTCTGTTGTAGTGTTCCATGATTCATTGTTTGCATATAACACACGGAGCTCCATGCGATCCATGCTCTCCTTAAGACCCATGACCAGGCTCACTCATCCTCCCACCCCATCTTCCTTCTAAACCCCTCAGTTTATTTCCCAGAGTCCATAGTCTCTCATGGTTCATCTCCCACTCCAATTTCTCCCCTTCATTTTTCCCTTCCTTCACCTAATGTCCTCCATGCTATTCCTTATGTTCCACAAATAAGTGAAAACAGATGATAATTGACTTTCTCTGCTTGACTTATTTCACTTGGCATCATCTCCTCCAGTCCCATCCATATCGATGCAAAAGTTGGGTATTCATCCTTTCTAATGGGTGAGTAATATTCCTTTGGTATATGGACCACATCTACTTTATCCATTCATCTCTTGAAGTGCATCTCAGCTCCTTCCATAGTTTGGCTATTGTGGACATTGCTGCTATGAACATTGGGGTGCATATGGCCCTTCTTTTCACTGTATCTGTATCTTTGGGGTAAATACCCAGTAGTGCAATTGCTAGGTCATATGGTAGCTCTATTTCTAATTTTTTGAGGAACTTCCACACTATTTTCCAAAGTGGCTATATCAACTTGCATTCCCACCAACAGTGTAAGAGGGTTTCCCTTTCTCCACAACCTCTCCAACATTTGTTGTTTCTTGTCTTATCAATTTTTCCATTCTAACTTGTGGAAGGTGGTATCTCAATGTGGTTTTGATTTGAATTTCCCTGATGGCTAATGATGTTGAACATTTTTTCATGTGTCTGCTAGCCATCTGTTTGTCTTCATTGGAGAAGTGTCTGTTCATGTCTTCTGCCCATTTTTTGACTTGATTATTTGTTTTTTGGGTGTTGAGTTTAAGGAGTTCTTTTTAGATCTTAGATATCATCAGCCCTTTGTCTGTAGTGTCATTTGCAAATATCTTCTCCCATTCTGTGGGTTTCCTCTTTGTTTTGTTGAGTTTGCTGTGCAGAAGTTTTTTATCTTGATGAAGTCCCAAAAGTTCATTTTTTGCTTTTGTTTTCCCTGCCTTTGGAGACATGCCTTGAAAGAGTTTGCTGTGACCTCTGTCAAAGAGGTTCCTGGCTATGTTCTCTTCTAGGATTTTGATGAACTGCTGTCTCACATTGAGGTCTTTCATCCATTTTGAGTTTATCTTTGTGTATGGTGTAAGAGAATGGTCCATTTCATTCTTCTGTATATAGCTGTTCAGTTTCCCCAGCACCACTTACTGAAGAGACTGGCTTTTTGCCATTGGGTACTTTTTCTTGCTTTGTCAAAGATTAGTTGACCATAGAGTTGAACATCCATGTCTGGGCTCTCTACTCTGTTCCATTGATCTATGTGTCTGTTTCTGTGCTAGTACCTTGCTGTCTTGGTGATCACAGCTTTGTAGTATAGTTTGAAATCAGGCAACATGATGCCCCCAGCTTTGTTTTTCTTTTTCAACATTTCCTTGGCAATTTGGGGTCTTTTCTGGTTCCATACAAATTTTAGGATTATTTGTTCCAGCACTTTGAAAAATGCTATTAGTATTTTGATTGGGATGGTGTTAAAAGTATAGATTGCTCTGGACAGCATAGACATTTTAAAAATGTTTATTCTTCTGATCCATGAGCATGGGATGTTTTTCCATCTTCTTGTGTCTTCAGTTTCTTTCATGAGTCTTCTGTAGTTCTTCAAGTACAGATCCTTTACCTCTTTGGTTAGGTTTATTACAAGGTATCTTATGGTTTTTGGTGCTATTGTAAATGAAATCCTCTCATTTCTCTTTCTACAGTTACATTGTTAGTGTAATGAGAAAGCAAATGATTTCTGTGCATTGACTTTGTATCCTGCCACATTACTGAATTGTATGAGTTCTTGTAATTTGAGGATGGTGTCTCAGGTTTTCCACATGAAGTATCACGTCATCTGCAAAGAGAGAGAGTTTGACTTCTTCTTCCTTGCCAGTTTGAATACCTTTTATTTCTTTTTGTTGTCCGATTGCTGTTGCTAGGAATTGTAGTTCTATGTTGAACAATAGTAGTGAGAGTGGACATCCTTGTTGTGTTCCTGATCTCAATGGAAAGGAGGCTCTCAGCTCTTCCCCATAGAGAATGTTATTCAGTGTGGGTTTTTCATAGATGTATTTTATGAAGTTGAGGAATATCCCCTGTATTTCTGTACACTGAAGAATTTTAATCAGGAAAGGATGTTGTATTTTGTCAAATGCTTTTTCTGCATCAATTGAGAGGACCATGTGGTTCTTTTCTCTTCTCTTACTTATGTGTTCTATCACATTGAATGATTTGCAAATGTTGAACAACCCTTGCATCCCAGGGATAAATCCTACCTGGTCGTGGTGGATAATCCTTTTAATGTACTGTTGGATTCTATTAGCTTAGATCTTGTTGAGAATTTTGACAACCACATTCATCAGGGATATTGGTCTGAAATGCTCCTTTTTGATGGGGTCTTTGCCTGGTTTTGGATCAAGGTAATGCTGGCGTCATTGAAAGGATCTGGAAGTTTTCCTTCTGTTTCTATTTTTTTTGAAACAGCTTCAGAATAGGTATTATTTCTTCTTGGGATGTTTGGTAGAATTCCCCAAGGAATCCATCAGGACCTGGACTATTGTTTTTTGGGGAGGTTTTTGATCACTGCTTCAATCTTGTTATGGGTTATTGGTCTCTTCAGGTTGTCAATTTCTTCCTGTTTCAGTCTTGGTAGTTTATACGTTTCCTGGAATGCCTCCATTTCTTCCAGGTTGCTTAATTTATTGTCATATAGAAGTTGATAATAATTTCTGATAATTATATTTATTTCCTTGGTTTTCTCTTTTCTTCTGGAAAAGTCTGGCCAGTGGTTTATTGATCTTATTAATTCTTTCAAAGAACCAGCTTCTGGTCTTGTTAATGTGTTCTACTGTATTTCTGGTTTCTACTTCATTGATCTCTGCTCTAATCTTATTTCCCTTCTCATGTGTGGGTTAGGTTTAATTTGTTATTGATTCTCCAGATCTTTAAGGTGTGAAGATGGTTTGTGTATTCAGGATTGTTCTGTTTTTTTGAATGAGGCTTAGATGGATGGCTATGTATTTCCCCCCTTAGGACCGCCTTTGTCATATCACATAAGTTTTGGATTGATGTGTCTTTATTGTCATTGATTTCCATGAGTTGTTTAAGTTCTTCTTTGATTTCCTGATTGACCCAAACATTCTTGGGCAGGATGGACTTTAGCTTCCGAGTGTCTGAATTTCTTTTGGACTTTTTCCTGTGATTGAGTTCTAGTTGCAAAGCACTGTGATCTGAGAATATGCAGGGAATAATCTCAGTCTTTTAGTATCAGTTGAGACCCGATTTGTGACCCAGTATGTGGTCTATTCTTGGGAAAGTTCCATGCGTTCTCAAGAAGAATGAGTATTCTGTAGTTTTAAGGTGGAATGTTGTATATATATATAGATATATATCGATATATCTGTATATATCGATATATCTATATATATATATCTCCTTCTGGTGGAATGTTGTATATATATAGATATATATCTATATCTATAGATATATATCTATATATATATCTATATCTATCTATATATATCTATATAGACATATATAGATAGATATAGATATAGATATATATATAGATATATATCTATAGATATAGATATATATATCTATATATATATATCTCCTTCTGGTCCAGTGTGTCATCCAAAGTTCTTGTTTCTTTGTTGATTTTCTGCTTAGATGATCTATTGCTGAGAGTGGAGTGTTTAGATCTCCTACTATTAATGTATTATAATCAATATGTCTCTTTATTTTGGTTAACAGTTGGCTTATATAGTTGGCTCCTCCCATGTTAGAGGCATAGGTATTTACAATTGTTAGATCTTCTTGTTGGATAGACCCTTAGATCTTTTTGTTGGATAGACCCTTTAAGAATGATGTAAATAGTGTCCTTCTATATCTCCAACTACAGTCTTTGGCTTAAAATCTAATTTGTCTGATATGACAATTGCTACCCCAGTTTTCTTTTGAGGTCTGTTGGCATGAAAGAGTTCTCCATCCCTTCACTTTCAGTTTGAATGCATCTTTAGGTTCAAAATGAGTCTCTTGTAGACAGCATATGGATGGGTTCTGTGTTTTTATCCAATCTGCAACCCTATGCCATTTTATGGGAGCATTTAAGCTGTTCACATTAAGAGTGATTATTGAAAGATAAGATTTATTATCATCATGTTGCCTGTGAAGTCCTTGTTTCTCTAGATGATCTGTATATTTCTGTTCTATATCATTCTTGGGGTCTTTCTCTTTTTATAGAAACCACCCCCCCCCCCAGAATATTTCTTGCAGGGCCAGCTTAGTGATCACATATTCTTTCAGTCTCTACTGGTCCTGGAAGCTCCTTACCTTTCCATCCATTCTGAATGACAGCCTTGCCAGACAAAGAATTCTTGGCTGCATATTCTTCTTGTTTGGTACCCTCAATATGTCTTGCCAGCCCTTTCTGGCTTACCAGGTCTCTTTGGACTTGTCTGACATTATTCTGATGTTCTTCCCTCTGTACTTAAGGAATCTCTTACCCCTAACTGCCCTTAAGATGGTTTCCTTGGTTGTAAGATTTGCAAATTTTACTATTACATGCTAGGGCTTTGGTCTATTCTCCTTGATCTTGGGAGGGGTCTGCTCTGCCTCTAAGACATGAATGCTTGTTTCATTCCCCAGATTAGGGATGTTCTCAGCTACAATTTGCTCAACTATATCTTCTAGTCCTCTTTCTGTCTCCACCACCTCAGGGATCCCAGTAATTCTGACATTGGAATGTTTCATGGCGTCACTTATTTCTCTAATTCTGTTTTCATGGATTTTAAGCTGCTTGTTCCAGGTCTCCTCCTGCTCTTTCTTTTCTATCAGTTTGTCTTCAAAATCACTAACTCATTTTTCTAACTCATTCACCCTATCTAGATTAGATCGTATCTCATTGATAGCATTTTTAAGTTCTGCCAGATCTGCTCTCATTTCTGCCTTTAGTGAATCTATGTTGCCACTAATAGTTTTCTCCAGCCTGACTACCGTCTTCATAACTGCTACCCTGAAGTCTATTTCTGACATCTTGCTTAGATCCATATTCATTAGATCTATGGGAGAGGCTATTATCTCTGTGTCTTTTCTTTGTTGGGAGTTCCTCCTCCTAGTCATTCTGTTGCATTGTGGTTGAGGGGATATACAGCCAAAAATTTCAACCACAATCCAGTGCACCCTCTTGACTGATGATCCTCTGCCCTGTAGAGATCCAGACATGTATAATCTTACATCTCAGGCTGATTTCATGGGTTTTCAGAGAGGCTTGGTAGATTTCTAGCTAAATTCAGGGGACTGGTTGAAAAGGAGTCCCCCACTCTTCTGCCATCTAGGTGGGAACCAGATCTTTCTTCATTCTTAATATAAGTATTTGCAGCTGTAAATTTTTCTTTGCTCATAATTTTTGCTGTATCTGATATATTTTGGTATGTTGTGGGGTTTTTTTTTTCATCTCAAATTATTTTCTAGTTGTTCTTGTGATTTTTCCTTTGATCCATTTTTTATTGAATAAAAAAGTAGGCACATTTCCTTGTTTCTGAACTGAGGGGCAAAGTTGACATAGTTGACATGTTAGATACAGGTTTTTAAATAGATGCCCATTTTTCAAACTTAGGAAATATGCTTTTATTCCTATCTATCTAAGAGTATTTTTTTAAGTTTTTATTCAAATCCTGGTTAGTTAACATACAGTGTAATATTAGGTTCAGGAGTATGGTATAGTCATTCAACACTTCTGTACAACACCCTGTGCTCATCACACATGCACTCCTTAATCCCCATCACTTACTTAACCCATGCCCCACCACCCTCCTCCCTCAGGTAACTTTATATCAGTTTGTTTTCTATATTTAAAACTCTGTTTCTTGGTTTTCCTCCTTTCTCCCCCTTATGTTTATTTGTTTTGTTTCTTAAATTCCACATATAAGTGAAATCATATGGTATTTGTCTTTCTCTAGCTGACTTATTTCACTTAGCATAATACTTTCTAGTTCCATCCATGTCATTGCAAATGGCAAGATTTTCTTTTTTTCTGGTTGAGTAATATTCTATTGTATGTATATACTACCTCTTCTTTATCCATTCATTTATCAGTGAACACTTGGGCTGTTCCCATGATTCGGCTATTACAGATAATGCTGCTATAAACATCAGGGTGCATGTATCCCTTTGAATTCATATTTTTGTATTCTTTTGGTAAATACCTAATAGTGCAACTGCTGGATCATAAGGTAGTTCCATTTTTAACTTCCTGAGGAAACTCCACACTGTTTTCTACAACAGCTATACCAGTTTTCATTCCTGCCAGCAAGGTTCCTTTTTCTCCACATCCTCACCAACAGCTATTGTTTCTTGTCTTGTTGATTTTAGCCATTCTGATGGGTGTGAGGTGATTTCTCACTGTAGTTTTGATTTACATTTCCCTGATGATGAGTGATGTTGAGCATCTTCCCATGTGTCTGTTGGCCATCTGGATGTCTTCTTTGGGAAAATTCCTATTCATGTCTTCTGCCCATTTTTAAATTTTATTATTTAGTTTTTGAGTGTTGAGTTATATAAATTATTTATATACTTTGGACACTAACCCTTTATCAGATATGTCATTTACAAATATCTTCTCCCATTCTATAGCTTGCCTTTTAGTTTTGTTGATTCTTTCCTTCACTGTGCAGAAGTTTTTTATGTTGATGTAGTCCAAGTAGCCTACTTTTAAATTTTTTTAATTTAAATTCAATTGAGTTACCATATAGTGTACTATTACTTTCAGGTATAGAATTTAGTGATTCATCAGTTGCATATAACACCCAGTGTTCTTTATATCAAGTACCCTCTTTAATGCCCATCACCCAATTACCCAATCCCCCCATCTTCCTCCCCTCCAGCCACCCTCAGTTTGTTTCCTCGAATTAAGAGTCTCTTATAATTTCCTTCCATCTCTGTCTTCATCTTATTTCATTTTTCCTTCCCTTCTCCTATGTTCATCTGTTTTGTTTCTTAAATTCCACATATGAGTGAAATCATATGGTATTTGTCTTTCTCTGATTGACTCATCTCACTTAGCATAATACCTGCTAGTTTCATCCATGTCATTGCAAATGGTAAGATTTCATTCATTTTGATGGCTAAGTAATATTCCGTTGTATATGTATACCACATCTTCTTTATCCATTTGTCTATCAATGGACATCTGGGCCCATTAGCCTATTTTTACTTTTGTTTCCCTTACCGCAGAATATATATCTAGAACGAAGTTGCTACAGCTGATGTCAAATCAGTTACTGCCTATGGTCTCCTGTAGGATTTTTATGGTTTCAGGTCTCATTTAAGTCTTTAATCAATTTTGAATTTATTTTTATATATGGTGTAAGAAAGTGGTAGAGTTTCATTCTTTTGCTTGTTGCTGTCCAGTTTTCCCAAAACAATTTGTTGAAGAAACATTCTTTTCCCTTTGGATATTCTTTCCTGCTTTGTCAAAGATTAATTGACCATATGGCTATGATTCATTTCTGTGTTTTCTATCAGTTCTATTAACCAACTGTCTGGATTTTTTGCCAGTACCATACTGTTTTGATCACTACAGCTATGTAATACAACTTGAAGTACAGAATTGTGATGCCTCCATCTTTGCTTTTTTTCCCCCCTCGAGGCTGCTTTGGCTATTCAGGATCTTTTGTGGTTTCATACAAATTTTAGGATTGTTTGTTCTATCTCTGTGAAAAATGCTGTTGGTATTCTTTAAATGTGGAGATTGCTTTGGGTAGTATAGATGTTTTTGCAGTATTTGTTCTTCCAATCCACAAGCACAGAATATCTTTCCATTTCTTTATGTCATCTTCAATTTCTTTCATCAGTATGTTATAGTTTTCAGACTACACGTCCTTCACTTCTTTGGTTAGGTGTATTCCTAGATACCTTATTTTTTTGGTGCAATTGTAAATGGGATTGATTCCTTAATTTCTCTTTCTCCTGCTTCATTATTGGTGTATAGAAATGTATCATATTTCTGTACAATGATTTTGTCTTCTGCAACTTTACTGAATTCACTTATCAGTTCTAGAAATTTTTTGGTAGAGCCTTTCAGGTTTTCTGTATACAGTATCATATCATATCATCTGCAAAGAGTGAAAGTTTTACTTCTTTCTTGATGATTCAGATACCATTTTTTTTTCCTTTTGTTGTCTGAATTCTGTGGCTAGGACTTCCAGTACTGTGCTAAATAAAAATGGTGAGAGTGGGCATCCTTGTCTTGTTCCTGACAGTAGAGGAAAAACTCTCAGTTGTTCGCCATTTATCATGATATTAGCTGTGTGCTTTTCATAAGTGGCCTTTACTGTGTTCAGGTATTTTCCCGCTAAACCTACTTTGTTGAGGGTTTTATATCATGAATGGATGTTATACTTTGTCAAATACTCTTTCTGCATCTATTGAAATGATCATATGGTTCTTTCATTAATGTGGTGTATCATGTTGATTGATTTGCAAATATTGAACCACCTTTGTGACCCAGGGATAAATCCTACTTGGTTGTAGGGAATGATTCTTTTAATGTATTGTTGGATTCAGTTTGCTAGTATTTTATTGAGAATTTTTGCATCCATGTTCATCAAGGATATTGGACTGTAGTTCTCTTTTATTGGTGTCTTTATCTGGCTTTTGATAGGGTAATGCTAGCCTCATAGAATGAATTTGGAAGTTTTCCTTTCTTTTCTATTTTTTGGAATAATTTGAGAATAATAGGTACTAACTCTTCTTTAAGCATTTGGTAGAGTTCTCCTGTGAAGCCATCTGGCCCTGGACTTCTGTTTTTGGGGGAGTTTTTTGATTACTGAATCCATTTCATTGCTGATTATTGGTCTATTCAAGTTTTCTATTTCTTCCTTTTTCAGTTTTGGTAGTTTATTTGTTTCTAGGAATTTATACATTTCCTCAACATTGTCCAGTTTGTTGCTATATATTTTTTTATATTCTCTTATAATTGTATTTCTGTGGTGCTGGTTGTTATTTCTTCTGTCATTTTTGTGATTTTATTTATTTGAGTCCTTTTTTTTTCTTTTTGATAAGTCTAACTAGGGGTTTATCAATTTTATTAATTTTTTCCAAAGAACTAACTCCTGGTTTCACTGATCTGTTCTTTAGGGATTTTTTAGTTTCTAGATTACTTATTTCTGATCTAATCTTATTATTTCCTTTCTTCTGCTGGCTTTAGGTTTCATTTGTTGTTCTTTTTGTAGCTCCTTTAAGTATAAAGTTGGGCTATTTGTTTGAGATACTTCTTGCTTCTTTAGGTAGACCTCTATAGCTGTGTATTTTCCTCTTAAGACCACTTTGCTGCATCCCAGGGGTTTTGGGCTGCTGTGTTTTCATTTTCATTTGTTCCCATGAATTTTTTAAATTTCTCCTTTGATTTCCTGGTTGACCCATTCATTGTTTAGTAGCATGTTGTTTAACCTCCATGTATTTTTTTCTTGTGGTTGAATTCTAGTTCCATAGCATTATGGTCAGAAAAGGTGCATGGTATGTTTTCAATCTTTTTATATTTATTCAGTCCATCCTGATTGGTGAACTAATATGTGATCTGTTCTGGAGAGTGTCCCATGTACACTTGAAGAAAATGTGTATTCTGCTGCTTTAGGATGAAATGTTCTAAATTTATCTGTTAAGTCCTTCTGATCCAGCGTGTCATTCAAAGCCACTGTTTCTTTGTAGATTTTCTGCTTAGATGATCTGTCCATTGCTGTAAGTGGGGTATTAAAGTTCCCTACTATTGTTGCATTATTATCAATGAATTCCTTTATGTTTGTTATTAATTATTTTATATATTTGGATGCTCTCATGTTGAGTGCATAAATATTTACAATTGTTAGATCTTCTTGTTGGATTGTCCCCTTTACTATGACATAGTGCCTTTCTTTATCTCTTGTTACAGTGTTTTAAAATTTAATTTTACCAACATAACTATTGTTACTCTAGCTTCCTTTTGACATACATTTGCAAGATAAATGTTTTTCCATCCCTTCACATTCAATCTGCAGGTGTCTTTAGGTCTAAAATGAGTCTCTTGTAGGCAACATATAGATGGGTCTTGTTTTTTTATCCACTCTGACACCCTATGGCTCTTGATTAGAGCCTTTAGTCCATTTACTGAGAATATTTTTTAAAGTACAAATATATAATGGCATGTGTCAAATATCTTAGTGCGTTTTTTGAGATTATTGTATTCATTTCTCAATTAATGTAGTGAATTATATTAAAAGATTTTTTGATTTTAAGCCAACCTGGCATTCTTGCATTCCCACTTGATTATGATGTTCTTTCCTTTTTACATATTGCCAGCTTTGATTTGCTAATATTTCATTAAGGTTTTATGTCTCTACATTTATCAGAAATATTGGTCAGTAGTTTTTTTCTTATAAAATACTCAACATTTGACATAAGTTTACACTTGCTTTAAAAAATTAATTAGAAATTGTTCTCTCTTCAATTTTCTGAGATTGTGTGTTATAAAATTTCCTCTTCTTCATTAAATGTTTGATAAAAATCACCAGTTAAATTATCTGGCCCCAGGTTTTTTTGTGTGATGATGAGGTGAAGGGTTTTGGAAATAAACTTCATTTCCTTAATAGATACAGATTATTTTTCTATTTTTTGAGGCAATTGCAAATTATCTTTTCTAAGTAATTTTCGATGTTATCTAAGGTGTCAAATTTATTGATACAGTTTTCATAATGTTCCTTACTATATTTTTAACATCTGCAGGATCTTTAATGACATCCTGCTTTCATTTCTGATATTGGCATTTGTTTGCTCACTCATATGCATTCTCTCTCTCTCTTTGAATCATCTCTATCTCTATCTCTACTTCTATCTCTTCTTGTCTTCCTAGTTACATCAAGTGTGTTAATATTTTCAAAGAACCTACTGTTTATTTTTGTTAATTTCTCCATTGTTTGTATTCTATTTCATTGATTTTTGCTCTTATCTTTGTTATTTCCTTCCTTCTATTTAATTGGGTTTATTTTGCTATTTTTCTAGTTTCTTGAGATAAGAATGTAGATTATTGATTCGTGAACTTTCCTTTATTGTAATGTAAGAATTTTAATGTAGACATTTTCTTTACAAATTACTTTATCTGTAGATACCCCATCCCCTCCCATTGGCATGCTATATTTTTTTTTTATTTTCATGTAGTTGAAATATTTTTCTCTAATTTTTTCATGATTTCTTTTTATTTTTTAATATAACTATACTTTCATTAGAAATCGTACTCTATAAGAATTCTATCTTTTGGAATTTTTAACACTTATTTTATGGACTCTTATATGGTCTATCCATATGAAGATTTTATCTATACCTCAAAACAATGTGTACACTAATTACACAATCTGTAGCATCACCATGGGTCACATATTTATGCTTCTCTGCATGCATATTAATGGTTATTATACACTAGGCATTATGGTTTACACAATCCAGACACTCTTGAATTCCATTGTTTTCTTTTAAAGATTGTTGAAATTTGTTCTTTCAGACAGTTAAATTCCTGACCGAACACCTTCACCTTGAAACTTCATTTTTACACTTTTAGGGTTGGTCAGTGAAAAGCAAAGGTTTTACCAAGTGATTCTTACCTTTATCAACTTGAACTCCAAACTCAGTCAGCCTTGCACCAAGAAACCACTGAAATCTCTGCTCGTGTTTTTCAGCCTTTTACTGTAGATTTCCATTGGCTCTTTGCTCTTTGGACTTTTCCCTATACAAACACAGTTCATGATTTAACCAACATTTGAAGAAAGTTCATACCCATATTTTGGGGCAACTCTCACTTTGCATTGCTCGTTTCCAGGATACCTCTCTTTAATTTCTAATGATTCTGGCAATTATAGCCTTCTTCTTTTTTTTTTTTTTTTTTTACATTTTAAGCCCATAAGATGGTGATTTTCTATTGAAGTGCTTGCATTCCTCTTTTATGAAAACTGAGGAGTGTCTTAGGGGAAAAGTCTTATAATCATGAATCTCACCCAGTGCACTCTCCTTTATTCAAAGATTGAATCCCCTCCGGTTTCTGACTGATTTCAGTCTCCTGTGCCTTCAAATAGTTTTATTTTTAAAAATTTATACTCAGTCTATAAGTACCTGTGGAGAGGATTATTCTGAAACAAACTATTCCGCCACTATCAGAAACAGAACTAAAGATACACATTTTAAAAAAAATACAGCTGCAATATTATGGGAAAAAAGATACACATTTTTAAATGAAAATACTAGAAGACTCAATTCTTGTGAAACTTCCATTTAAAAAGCCTAACTAAATGTCATTTGATTATCACTATATGCAGTACACTGTTAGCAACATGAACAATCTTTATAAAATATATAAATTTATTTTGGAAAGATGACTTCAATATGTTAATTATACATATACATTGGACAGAATTATTATGAAAAATCCAATAAAAAGTTTAATTAAGAATCTAAATTATACATTTAATCATAGTTTTAAACTGCACAAAACTGATTTACATGTATTTTCACTTGAAAAATGTTTAACGTAAGATGAACATTGCATTTCTGTACAGTCTCAACCCTATTAGTTATTTCTGCTGCAGAAATGGTAATGCATCTTTTTATTAAGTTTATTTTTGCTGAACCTGCAGTCTATTGAAAACCTCAGTTCTTGCCTCTTGAATTCTCAATGCTGAAATTAGGAATTTCTTTACCTTTTTTGAACATTGTATTCACCCAAAATGCACCTGTAGGCCTAGTGTGATGTATGTTTTGTTTATTCAGAGAGGTGCTGCTTGTAAGAATGGCTGCCAGGGGCTTTGAGGTTTTTGTTATGACTTTATTAGTTTAGAAAAACCCATGTAAATCACCAGCTGTTTTTCGTATATCATATGAAAGTCAGATAAGCAACAGCATTCTTAATATTCTGAGGAGTGACTTGGGAGCCATAAAACTAAAGTGAAATCTTATTTCCACACAACCTTTGAAATAGGCTTTACACACCTTTTTTTTTTTGCACCCAAATTAACATACAATGTATAGATAATGGACATTTATGTATTCAAGCTACTGTTTAGTTTAAAGATTCTTATCTCATTGGTAAAGTTACATGTATTCTATTTTTTATAATTATTAATAACATCACAAACCTGTTTTTGATTATCCTTAGTTTTGTAAGAAACTGCTAAATTGTCTTCCAAAATAGCTATACTAATTTGCCTTCCCACCAGCAATTACTAAGAATTCTTTTTGCTTTACATCCTCATCAGAATGTGGTATTTTCAGTGTTCTGGACTTTAGCCATTTGAATAGGTTAGTAGTGGTACCACAATGTTGTTTTAATTTGCAGTTCCCTAATGACATGTTCAGCATGTTCACAAATATGTATCAAAGCCACATAATGGAAGAAAATATTGGCAAATCAAATATTCAACAAAAGACCTGTATCTAGAATACAAAAAGACTCCTCAAAATTGAAAAATTAGAAAACAAACAACTTAATTTTTAAATGGGCAACATGCATCAATCCATACTTCAGTGTAGTTGACATATGGATGTTAAATAAGCACATGGAAAATTTCTCTACATCATTAGCCATTACAGAAATGCAAATTAAATTCATGATTCAAATGGGAAAAAATGTTATATTGGGCTTCCTCAATATTTAAAAATACTTCCCAGGGCTGACAACAGGGCTGGATTCTGTGAGGTCCTGTGTGTACTAGGGTAGTAGGCCTCCTCAGTCCTCCTCAAGACCATCATATTTACTCCTGACAGGGCCTGCATGCCTGCTCCATCTGCTGACCTGAGAATGGGCCCTCAGGTTAAGGCCACCATCTCCTGAGATGCCAGAAAAAGAAGTCAAGGAGATTCAGAGTTGTCTTTACCTGATGCCCATTCGTGAGGACTCTCAGGATTGACAGTGAGGGTAGATTTCTGTGAGAATCCATCTATCTGCGATGAGAGGTCCCCTCTGTCCTTCCTCTGTGTTCCCACTTTGATTCATGGCAAAGTCTAGGATTCCTCCTTCTGCTGAACCAGTATTGTACTCCTCAGAAAAATTTCATCTCACTCAACCTCCAAAGATGGAAGTCCAGATATACCACACCAGGGAAACTGCTTGCGTCTTCTGAAGGCAGAGAGCAAGCAGGGCAAGGCTGGGGCCCCCCTCTATTAGCAGCGAAATGTCCCTCAGTCCTTCCTCAGAGGACTTAACTGGAAACCTGTCCCCTTATCTGCTGATCTGAAGCCCCATGCTGCAGAGGAAGCCTCACACCCAGTCCCTCAAGCTCCTAAGATGGAAGTTTGGAAATAACACATCTGGAGACCCTGTCTTGAGCCTTTGGAGGCTGGCATCAGGGGCAGGGTGGGGCTGAGGTGCCCTGTATCTGGTGGGAGATCCCTTCTGCTCTTCCTTAGAAGCCCCACCTGGAAACCCAGGAAGACCTGGGAGTCCTCCCTCTTCTGTCCTGAGTCAGGCCCCCTCAGATGATTCTGGGCTTCCCTCAGACTCCATTGATCAGGTCAGGAAACACCAGGAGTTTCTCAGGATCAAGCAGGACTGGGGCTCCTTCATCTAAGGTTGGAGGTCTCCTCAGTCCTTCCTTAATGTCCTCCCTTTGATGACTTGCTGGTATCAGAGAAAAAATGGCAAATTGAAAAGTATAAATGTCAAAGACAAAAAAAATACAAGAATCTAATGAGCTGGAATTAGGCAAAGAGCTCCAAAAAATGACACCAAAAAAATAATTCAAAAAGAAAAATAATAAATTAGACATCATCAATATTTAAAAATTTTACCTCTCAGAAAGAAATGCTTAAGAGAAGACAAAGTCAAGCTACAGACTGGAAAACAATATTTACAAATCAACTTAGGATCTGTATCCAGAATACATAAAGGGCCCTTAAAATTGAAAAAAAAAAACCCACAGGAAAACTATTTTTAAATGGGTAGAATATCTTCACTAAAATTAATGTATGCATGTTAAATAAGCCCATGAAAATATTTTCTACATTATTAGCCATTAAAGAAAAGGAAATTAAAAACACAGTAAGATACAACTTTTGAGAATAGATTTAAAAAATAACATTGACATTACTAAGCACCAGCAAGGATGTACAACAACTTGAACTCTCATGGATTGCCCTGGTGAATGTAAAGTTGAACAGTCACTGTGGGGAATGATTTGTAATTTCTTATATACATATACACTTATCACTTGACTCAACAAGCTCATGCCTGGGAGAAATAAAAACTTATGCTCACCCAAAAATCTATACATGATTGTCTGTGATAACTCTATTCATAAATGACAAAAGCTGAAAACAATCTAATGTCCTCACAAGGGTGAATGAATTAATGAACTGAGGTGTACGCATATAATGGAATACCACTAAGCAGCAAAAGGGATAGACTACTGACACACAGAACAATTTAGAAGACTCTCAAAGACTGTTTACTAGGTAAGCAAATCCAGTATCGGTAAGTTATAGACTCTATTACTTCAATTATGTGACACTCTTTGAAATATATAACTATGGATGTGGGAAACAGATGAGTGGTTTTCAGGGTTAGGTGTCATTCAGGGTTAGGCATCCGAAGAGTGTATAAATGCAAATAGCACGTGGAAGGGTTTTTTAATTTTTTTGTAGGGGGCAGTTATGGAACCATTCAGTATCCTGATTATGGTGGTGGTTACACAAATCTAGACAGAGGTAAAAATCTTGGCACTGTACACCAAAGAAGTATTATTGTTTGTTATTTTAAAAAATAAAATGAAAATGGAAAAGAAGGTAACTAGAGAATTAAAATATGTCAGAAAAAATTAACTTCATAAGGAGGGAAGTTACCAAGAATAAATATCATATTACATAATGTTAAAAGAGTCAAATTATCAAGATGACATAGCAGTCCTTAATATGTACAGACTTAAAGCAGAGTTTCAAAACACATTAACTAAAAAAAAAAACTGAGAGACTGGGAAATAAGAAATAGTTGAAGCTACAATTATATTTGGAGACATCATCATTCCTCTCTGTATAAATAATCAAATAATTAAAACATGAAACCTGAAAAAGAATATTAACCAAATTGATTTACTTGGCATTTACAAAACACTCCAACAGCAAAATGTACATCCTTTTCAAGTGCACTCAGAACATTCACACAGATTGTAAAATAACATTTGACAATTTTTTTAAAAAATGGAAATTACACATTTCTTTACCCATAATAGAATTTAAAGCAAAGAATAAAACTAAAGAAATATGTAAAAAGTCACCAAATTTTTGGAAACTAAACAACACATTTTTACCAATCCTACCTGAAAGAAATTATTCAGGGACGTTAGGAAATATTTCCAACTAAATGAAAATGAAAAGAGGACACATCCGAATTTAAGGGATTCAGCTAATGCTATGCTGAAAGGTAAATTTGTGTCATTAAATGCTTTTATGTGGCTTAATAAAGACCCAAATATTCCACCTTAAGTATAAAAAGAAAAATAAGTCCAACCCAAGTAAACCAGAAGAGTGGGAATAATATAGATAAGAGCAGAAAGAAATCAATGAAATTGAATTTAGAAAAACAATGGCTGTCTATGAAACAAAATTGGTTCTTTGAAAAGATCAAAGAAGCTAAAATATCTGCTGTTGTTCTGAGAAGTTAAAATTAAAAGAGATTGAGAAACAGTGGTGTAGGACCTAGCTTAAAGTATAAGGAACAATATACAGAGAAAGGGACATATCACGGAATTGCTTTCAGAAAGCGCAAAAATGACAAAAACATGTCATAATCAAACTCTTGGCAGTGCCAGAAAACCAGGTAGCGAAACTGGGATTCAGTGCATTGGGTATAGTAGGGTCCACACAGATAGATGCCTGTGTAGGAGCATGATGAAATCCCTGTCTAAGGAAGGGTCTTCCATCCGCTGCGGTCAGGAAAAGCCTAGAGTTCTGTGTTTGAGTGTGAGAATCCACTGCCCTGGGGGTCAAGGAAAGAAAGCATGCTGAGTTGGTAGGGACTCTGGGCTTAACAATCCTTATTTTGATCATACAGTTTTGCCTTCCTCAAGCTCATGGGTCAGATTCTTTTTGAAGGCTTCCACTGAAATGAGAGAAGTCCCACTTCTAAAATTTTGACAGTGTCCACCAGTTAGATATTGTAAGCATCATGGAGAACTGGCCTCCAGGTATTCTGGATCAAGTTGGCCTCAGTCTTGCTCTGTTTGCTCTGAAAAACTTCAGTTACAGCACAGCAGCCAGCTTCCTAAAACAGACACACTAGATTAGAGGAAGGAGTAGGTGTCTGGGTATTGATAGGTAATAAGCTGAGACCTGAACAAAGGATGCCAAGAGCAGAGCTTTAAAAGTGATCTAAGATAGTAGATGTGAGGTTGAAATCTCATGAGCACTGTAATATATAATATGAACCACAAATACACAGGCGTGTACATGGGCAGATATATACGTATATCTAAATTTAAGAAAATGCAGGAAAACTTTTTCTTCTTGTTTACCATTATAGGGATACCTTTTCCCTTTAAAGTATTACCTAGATGTATTATGCCTTTTTTTATTTTGGTTGCCAAGTGTGTTCACAGGAAAGGGATGACATTCTGTAACGTGTAGATTTCCATACAACACTCTACTGATGCAGCTTAGTCTAGTCTCTAGCCTAGTAGCCTCTCCTAGAGTGAGACCCATGGTTCTTATCACTTACCAGACCTATTTACCTGGATGTCCCACTCAACTTCATCATCTACAGGGCCCACCGTGATATCATCTGCCACACCCTTCTTCATGTTTACTGTAGTTCAAATTGCCACCAATTCTTTCTCCCTTATCATCAATGTCATCTGGGACGAATGATTTCTGCCTAGTCAGCAAAGATAAGACCTCAGAATCATTATATATTATCCTATCATTTCATAATTGCTAATTTCCTAATATTTTCTAGACTCTGTCTCCTGCTTATTTCTCACATCCACAGCTTGAATTATGTGTGTTATCATTTTCCTTTAGTTTATTTCCTTGGTGTTTCTCCCCAGCATATGTTCAGTAAATCCTTCCTGACTGAAAGAATGAATGAAAGAATGATTGATTGAGTGAATGACTGGGTGAATGAATGAAAGAAGGGTTACATGTTTTGATTCAAAATGTGGAATGTGAGCCCTACCTAAGCCTTTGAACTCCATGGAAGAAATTGCAAATGCTACAGATGGCTTCAGAATTCCCCTAGGAAACTATGACTGAGTTTGACATAATGGACTTCTTGTACCCAGGCCCAAGCACTGTCTTGGACTTGGGGGTGTTCTCAATATCATGATACATGATACTTCTTGCTTTGGACTCTACATACACCTATCAGTTTAACAAGGAAGAGTGCCATCTCCATGGATTTCCATCCACCATGCAAATGTCTGCACCTTGGAACAATCCTCTATCTGGTAGCAAGATAGACCAATAGTCATAGTCTAGGACACCTGCCCTCTAGTATGTCAACAGCTCAGAATGTGGGGGAGGCAGCCTGAGCCAGGGACAATACCCAGACCTATTCCAGGGCATGTCCACACTCAGACTTTTACCTGCAGAGTCAACAAGGTGATTAGTCCCAGGGCATTACCCCTCCAACCACCCCCTGTCCTTGCAGGTGCGCACTCCCTTCCCCTGCTCACTAGTGTTTCTGGTCTGTCCCCACTCTCAGACATCAGTCATCACCTCCACTCACTCACACAATCCGAGCCTCTGCAGAGGGGTCCACTGTGCACAGAGGAGACACACGCTAGCCTCCAGCAGGCACCAGGACAGCTCTCAGTGCTGGGACGTAGGCAAGGGTGCACTGGACCCTTGTACTCATGAGTACTCAATAGTGTTGGTCAGCCAGATGATGCAGGGAGCAGCTGTGCTCTTCCTGACAGAACTTAGGGTGGCCCTAAGGTAGGGGCTGGTGTCTGGCATGCTGCAGAGTCACTCTTCCATTGACCTCTTTACTCAGACCACACTGAGACTTCCAGCTGGTAATGATGATTCTGATATCTCCCAAACCTATTCATGAAAGATATCCTGTACAACCTTCACTCCCCACTTAACCAACTCTGGCAGAAGGAATTACAGTTTCTCAGAGCCCCAAAGCGCCTTGGCTTGGGACCTTTTTACTTGACTTCTCCCATCTGGAGTCTCGCTTCCTCATTCCTTTTTCTTGTTCTGTAGCTCTTGGAGGACATCTCACCATCTTCCTGATATGATTGCTGCTCCTGGCCTCTACCATTTTTTGGGTAGGGGTCTGTCCTGTTGATCCTAGGATCCCCACTACTACAACAGGGCCTTCCAAAGAGCAAGTACTGAAGAGATGTTTGGTGAATGCAAGAGTCAGTGAGCAGGGACTTTATCTATTAAGATTTCATCTACTTTCTTGAATAGGTCAAGCAAATCCAAGTATATCTTTTTAATTTTCCAGAATGGTGGACTAGAAGGTATAAACAAACCCAAGGATAAACCATCCCTCACATTTTCACCTCTGTTTATTTAACCCTATATTTTACTGATCAGCTCTTTCACATTTCCAAAGAAATTTCTATTTCAATGTTACCTTGTACCAGGTCCCCCAAAAGATGGGAGGCTTCCCAAATTTTTGCAAAATATTGAAACTCTTATTCTTAAACCTGAAAAACAGCAATAAATGCATTACTAATGTCATTCAAAACTTAGAGTCTTTAGGGATTAAACTTTCCATTAAAAGGCACATTTGGAAAATATCAAGAGAAAAAAAAAGAGAAACTTCCAAGTCACCCATACAGAATGGGAACACAAAGTTATACACTGTGTTCTCCCCAGCCTGACCCTGACTCTCCTCTACTCAGAGCCAAGACTGCCCTCCTCAAACACAGAGTGATGATTCAGCCTCACTCTTCAGTTGGGACAGGAAAAGCTGTTGACCAATGTTGTGTAAGGAACATAGTATTAGTATTATCCATGGAGCCAATTCTGGCCTGCACCCTCCCTTCCTCATCTCTTAAAACCTCCTCACACCAGCATGGGAAGGAACTAGGGTCAATCCCTTTGATCTTAGCCAAAAACTCCAGAACTTTCATCTTACTGGTTTCAGCATGAGCCCTGGGACCCCACAGGAATTCATAGCGTGGAGGATCGCTGTTAAGCACCTGCCGGTACTCCAGCTAATTCTCCTGCACCCAATCTGTGGTGATGAGCTTCCTGGGTTCCCCATAAATGAAATGCTCCCTCCCAGCATACACTCCCATCATATTCAGGAAATCCCAGATGTCTTCCTCAGGGGCACAATTGCCCTTTATGGAGATCACACCCAGGATGATTATCAGGAGACCATTTTTAGGCATGCTCTGGTTGTCGCTAAGCATCTCATCGTGGGTGAGGTCCAGTGAGTTGATAAGGACATAGGAATGGGTGGTGGGGTCCACTCCCCCCACATTAATGTTAGAGATGACCTCCAAGCGCTTAGAAGCTTTCTGGAGGATCACAGGAAATTGTTTCTTATACCTTTTGATGACAACCTTCAGAATTTCTGCCTTTGTGATGGGCCGCCTCAGTTGATACTTGAGAACCATGAAGTGCACCAAATCAGCCACCTTCTCGTCTAGTGGGTCTTTGGGCAAAGATTCATTGTCTTTTGAGGTCTTCGGGGAACCTGTATCCTCTTCTTCTTGGCTGTTGGAGACTTCTTCTGATGTGTTCCATGATGTGGAGAAGGAGCAGAAGGAGATCTGAGGACTCTGGGGAGAACTCGGTGTTGCAGCAGGCTCCTCTCCCTCCTCCTTCTCTGGGGAGACTGAGATCATAGGAGAGGAAGGCAGGGAGGAAGAGGTGGAGGGGTAAGAGAAGTTGAAAAAGCAAGAGGAAATGGAGCAAGTCTCCTCCTCATCTTTAGCTATGAGAACATGTACAACTGCCAGGTGCTGTATCTCACTTTGGGCCTGAAAGTCTGGCTCAGATATGAGGCATAGACACTCTGGAGAGTGAGGTATGATGACTCTTATTGGCAGCAGCAAGTAGAAGTGTGAGCAGGATGGTGGGAGTTGGGGTACCACAGGTCTGGAGGTGAGAGGGAGAGGGTCAGCCACCTCAGCAGAGAAATGCAACTTTGGCAGCTCTGGACAAAGACTGACTTACAGGTTTCCTCTTTAGGGGTTGCTCTAGGACTCCAAAGGCCTTCTGGACTTTGGGTCACTTTGTCCCTTAAGATCATATCAGAGGATGTGAGAAAACTCCCCAGGTTGTAACCAACCAAGAAAGCCTAGGATTCTTGGGTTGACTGTAGGCACATGGGATCAAGCACTGTAGGCTTCCCTCTGTTCTGGCATGGGTAGATCCCTTAGTAGACATTCAGTGTCTACACCTTGTGAGGACCCAGACAGCAAGCCCAGATATGGTGTAGCTGGAGACACCAGATACATTCAGTAGACATTCAGTGTCTACACCTTGAATCCCGGCACTGAGTAGGCCCCCTCTGTTCTGCTGACCTGAGAACACGTGCTTTAGAACAAGGCCCTCATCACCCAGTTCCTGGCACTCTTCTAAGAGGAATTGAGGGGGCACTTCAGGATACAGATGGCAAGCAGAGTTTCCTGTGTTCTAGGATGGGAGGTGCTCTCAAACCCAAATCCCCATTTCCCTGAGACCCCAAAGAGGGTTTAAAGAAGTGGAATTATCTGCCCAAAGGCCTTGCCTGGGGCTTTCCTAGGACTGAAAGTAAGAATGGGTTTCTGCGAATACACTCTAGGGTGGGATATCGCCTCTCCCCTCCCTCAGAGTCTTCTTCTTTATGTTTGTTTGGGCCTGAAACTCCTCCCTCTGCCAAGCTGAGGCTACACACCTCAGAGAGAACCTCACCAATCTCAGCGTTTTCAAGATGGAAGTCCAGATACACCACATTCAGGCTTGTTGTCTGGGACCTCACAAAGCTGAAAGGGACAGAGCAGTCCTGGGTCTCCCTCTATATGGAGTAGGAGGTCCCTTAATTCTTCCCTCTTAGTCATCAGCTTGATGCATGGTAGGGCCTGGGACTCTTTTCTCTTGTGTGCTGAGCTGGGCCCCTTTCAAAATAAGATCCTTACCTCTTTGACAATCCCCTCCCAGTCAGATGGAAGAGTGGAAAACACTCCCATCACACATGGCTAAGTCTGCCTCAACATCCCACATTGAAAGCATGTTAGGACTAGGTTTTATGGGGCCCATTGTGTTCTAAGATGGCAGGTGCACTTAGTTCCCTTCAAGGTGTATGTATTTTCCCCATCTGGGCCTGAGCTCATGTTCACAAAAGTAATGATGAGTCCCTTGTCCAAGATTTCCATGTCCATGTGATGCATGAAGAGGTAAGGAGTGAATCTGCCTTATACTCCTGCCTAGAGAATCTCCAGGCTGACAGAAGGGACATGGAAGTGTCTGGCAGTCCCCTGTGTTGAAAGTTTTCCTGAGACCTCTCTCAAGAGTCCTCACCTTGAATACTGGCACTGCCTGGGCCCCCTTTCCCTGCTTACCCAAGAAAGGCCACCACAGACCAAGGTACTCACTTCCTTGAGACAATCAGGCAGCAGTGAGGGTCCACCACATGCTTACACCTTGTCTCAGGGCCTCTGAGAACTGTCAACATGGGCATGGTGGGGCTGAGGCCCATCACTCCTGGGTGGCGGATTCTATCAGCCCTTAATCAGAGTCCATACATTGACTCCTGGTTGAACTTGGGCCTGCTCCCTGTACTGCCCCCTCAGACCAAGGTCCTTACCTCTCCTGGATGCCCTAGGGGAAATCCGATGCTGCTGCTATGGCTACCATGTCCCAGGGCCTATTGGAGCTAACACTGAAAGGCAGGACTGGATTGTGTGAGGTTGTCCTTTGTTCTACAGTAAAGTACCCTCCATCATCCCTCAAGATACTAATATTCAAACCTGGCATGGCCTTAGCCACACCACTCTCTGCTGACTTTCATGTTGCCCTCTCAGCAAAGACCTTAGCTAATATACTACTCACTACTGATAGAAGTGAGAGAACACCACATCTGGCCACCATAGGTCCAAACATGGCTGACAGCAAGTGCAGGGCATGGTTTCTGTGGGGCCCCTCTATTTGCAATGGAAAGTCCCATGATACACCCTCAAGGTCACCACATTTCCTCCTGGCAAGGTCTCCATTCCTCCTTCTGCCAAGGTAAGGATGTGTGCCTCAGGTCAAGGCACTCATCTTCTTTGTCAAGGTGAGGGCTGTGAGGGAGGTTTTAGGGGAACTTCTATCCCGTATGGAGGGGATCCAGGACTTCTCTGTCCCTGCTTTCATAAGGAATTGATGTCAGAATTATGGAGGTGTCTTCTGCCTGAAATCCATGCACAGGTCTTCTCAGAGACAACTCTAGAGCAAGTTTCTGTGACTTTAAAGATTTCCTCGGTCCTTCCTTTAGGTCTTGGCATAGCCATCTACGTGAAGTTGCAGGTCCTTACCCTGCTTAATCTGATGAAGCACCATTCAGAGAATGCCTCACATCTCTCAGTCTCCCAAAGTGGAAGACAGGAAATATATTCAGGGACCCTCCCTAGGGCTTCCAAGACTGACTGCAGGAGGAAGAAAGGACTGTGTTACCTTCTTTGTGGTGAAGGTCCCTTCACCCTTTCCTCAGAATCCTTATCTTTGCTGACATGACTCAACCTGAGACCCCACTCCCAAAATGAAGTTGTGCTTCTCTCAGACTCCTGATATAAAGGTCAGGAACCAAGATGGAAATCAGGATACACTACAGCTAGTTACCTCTACTTAAGATCCTAGAGCTGACAGTAAAGACAGGTGTGGATTCCGTGGGCCCCTCTGGGTTCTAGGTTGGTAAATACCCTTAATTATCCTCAAAGCTTTTATGTTTACTCCAGACAGGGGCTGAACCTTCTCTCTCTGCTGGCCTGAAGATGTCTCCCTCAGGCCAAAGTTGCCTCCTTCCTGAGACTCCCAAAGAGGAAGTGAAGGAGTCAGGAGCCTCTGCTTATCCCTGCCCAGGGCCTCCCAGGGCTGACAGCATGAACAGGTGTCTGTGGGTCCTCCTTTATCTGAGAAGGGAAGTCCACTCAGTTCTTACACAGTCTTCTTGGTAACTTCTAGCAGGGCCTGGATCCTTCACTTTTGCAACCTCAAGCCAGACCCCTCTAAACAAGTCCCTCACCCCTCTTTGATCCCCTAACTAGAAGAAGACCTATCATTCATCACCATGGCTAAAGGTGTGGAGGGCTGGATTGTGTGGGGCCTCCTCTATATGGGGTGAGGTTTTCTGCAATCATCCTTCAGAGTCCTAATCTTGATGACTGGGGGTCTTGGGGATCCCCTATTCTTCCAAAGATTACAGTGTGATGCAGGTAAAAAGGGATTAATTTACTATGGAAAAACCTGACAAACTCTCCTCATCTAGCTAATTCCATTAATGATGAATCATGTTGACAGTGTACACCATTGATATGATGTGACAAGAATGGTCCCTCACCTCTCTCATCTTCCTTCCAAAAACATAATCCATGTCTAATGTTGAGGAAACTATCAGATAAATCCTAATTGAGGGACATTCTACAAAATACCTGACCCATATTCCTAAAAACTGTCAAGGTTATCAAAAACAAGGAACTCTCAGAAACTGGCACAGTTAAGAGGAGTCTAAAGAGATATGGTCAGTGAAAGTAAGAGGGTGTCCTGGAGGGGATGCTAAACAGAAAAAAAGAAATATGATGAAACATAAGAAAATCTGAATAAAGTATGGACTTTTATAAATAATTACATACTAGTATTGGTTCATCAGTTGTAACAAATGTACTATACTAATGCAAGATGTCAATGATGTGAGGAACTGAGATTAGGACATATGTGAAATTTCCTCACTATTGTTGCAACTTTCCTGCAAATCTAAAACTATTCTAAAATGAACCTTTAAAAACTTAAAAATATGTTAGCAAACTAGATAAAGTATGTGTATGAAAACCTGTAGTGAGAGTGCCTGGGTGGCTCAGTTGGTATCGATACTCAGTTGAGTATCTATAACTATATCTAGTAAAGAAAGTAAATCAATAATTAATAAACTTGGGGCACCTGGTGGCTCAGTTGGTTAAGCAACTGCCTTCAGCTCAGGTCATGATTCTGGAGTCCCACGATTGGGACCAGCATCGGGCTCCCTGCTCACTGGGGAGTCTGCTTCTCCCTCTGACCCTCTCCCCTCTCATCCTCTCTCACTCTCATTCTCTCTCTCAAATAAACAAATAAACTCTTAAAGAAAATAAAAACCTATAGCAAACATCATACCTTTTGAGGGAGAGCTGAAAGCTTTTACTTTGAATTTAGGAACTAAACTAGGGTTCCTGCTATCACGGTTTCTTTTCAATACTGTAATGGAGGTAACAGTAGTGCAGTGATGCCAAGCAGAAGTAACAAGTAACAAGAAGTAACTTACTAGAAAGTAAGAAATAAACCTTTCATGATAAACAGATGATTAGACTGTGTATGAGGAAAATCCAAAATGAAAAAAAAAGAAAGCTAAGCTATTCAACCCATAAACATATATGTTTGCTAAGTGTAAAATCAATATGCCAAAAAATGAACTTTGTTTTCTGCCAGTAACAAATGTGTGAAAATGAAAGTAAACAAAATATAACTTGCAATCTATAATACCAAAACATCAAGTATCTTAGAATATTTAACTACAGAAATTAAAAACTTCACAGAAAAAAAATTTAAAATTTAAAAAGGTTGTTTAAACATATTCATAAATCCCTCTGTATATTAAATAAAATACATTTACAAATTAAGGGTTTAATACTGGAAACATTTTGGTTCTCACAAAAAAGAAAAAGCAGATTAACTGCAGCCCCATATTTCAAAACAGGAAAGGGCTTCATATGTGAATATATGTGTACATGATACCATGGATGATTCTTAAATATAAAAGCATACACATAAATGGTCAAACTGAGTCAAGATATTCTTGAGAAAACTAGAAGGCAAGAGCAATTACTCTGCCAGCTGGTAAGAAGTACAAGCAAGCTCCAGGAACAAAGTTTGTAGTTTGGGTGCAGACACCAACAAGGAGACCAATGAAACTGAATCATGAGCCCTGGAAAACAACAATGCGTGTGCACACACACACACACACACACACACAGACACCTAATTTATGAAAAAGTTGCAACCACAGAGCAGGAGGATAGTCTTTTAAGAGATTTTTTTTTTAAGATTTTATTTATTTATTTGACATAAAGAGATCACAAGTAGGCAGAGAGGCAGGCAGAGAGAGGAGGAAACAGGCTCCCCGCCGAGCAGAGATCCCAATGAGGGGCTCAATCCCAGGACCCTGGGATCATGACGTGAGCCGAAGGCAGAGGCTTTAACCCACTGAGCCACCCAGGCGCCCCAAGAGATTTTTAATTTTAATAAATTGCATTGAAACAACTGAGCATCCATGTAGAAAACCAAATGCATCTGGAATCCTCCTTCACACTACACACAAAAACAGTGACACAAAGATTTAAAGACCTGCCTTAAAGCCTATAATGAACACTTTCAAATATATTTAAGAGTATCCAGGAAAACAAATTGATCCTGGTATAGTCTCATTTAGAGTCAGCAGTGTGGGTCCATTAGGGCAAAGATAAGGCTTAAGGGCAAGGACTGAAGGAAACTGGGGATGAGGTAAAGTCAGTAATAGAAGGAAAAAGAGAAGAAAAGGAAATGGCAGCTCCTTCTGCCCTCTTATGTCAGCCATATATGACCTTGCTACTTTCATTAGCCCTCACTTTCAAAGAGCAAGATCTGGAAATTAGTGGCAGCTTGGGAGAATTTTCCTGGGGCCAATGATTTCTTCATTACACCTTCTACTGCAGTCAAACTCCCTGGTAAATTCTGGAGTACTCATATCCAAGAAATATAATCTGGACAGAACTACTCCAGAAAATCATGACCCGCTGATGCTGGGTTGACTACAGACACCATGCATTGACCAGGGAGGACTTTATTGACTTAGCCTCAGTGCCATGTTGTCCACATGTGATGGGAACAAAGGCCTCCCTCTCTTCCCACATGGATTTGAGCTTCTGCTGGAGGGAGGACCTTAGGTATCTTGGCCTCTCCCCCTATTTGTTCAGGTGATGATGTCTGTCAGATTCTGTCATTTATCAGAAAGACTCTCCTGTAGACCCCCCTGTACTAGGGCTTAGGGCATAGAATGGAGGAAGGGAAAGGACTTTCATCTTGCTGAGGTCAAGGGTGCTCTGAGTGGAGAGAAGACAGAAAGCTGAACATAATCCTGAGCTAATTCTACAGTAGGTAAGGAGATTCCAGTGATTACAGTGGAAAGGTCTCTTCCAGCACAGGAACAACCACATATCTGTCCCAGAATTGCCTTAGTGAAGTCTCTCCATCAACAAAATGGCAGTGAAGACTCATATGTGGAAAGGTGTCAATCTGACAGTTGGTTCTTGAATAAGAATGGATGTCACTCACTCATAAATGGGGTCATATGGTCAAGCTGAGGTGCCCCACAGGAGGAAGTGTGTCACCTTGGTCATGTCACCAACACATGGATAATTGCTTATTTAAGAACTGTCCCCAACTCTGCTCCACATAATTCTTTCCAGCTGCTCTTACTCTTGACGGGACCGTCAGCAAAATTCAGGAGCCCTGAGATTCCAGAAGAGGTATTCTTTGGCTTGGTCATTGATTTCACTGAAGAGGGAGTCATCTCCAGAACCACTCTCCCCAGGCCCTGCTCGCTGGCTCCGGCGTTGGCATTCTTCCTCAGGTTGGGTGTCAGCGCCTCAGGAGAATTTAGGCCGTCCTCACGTAAGAATGGCGTGTGAGACCTCAGCCACTGTGATGGTGGTAAAACTCAGACAGGAGAGCTCCGCTTCCCAATGGTGACAGCTGGTGGCTGAGTTCCAGCTCTGGCCTCCACGGCCTTGGAGATGACACTCACGGTCTTTCTTCTGAGGTGCCGGGAAGGGAGCACTGCCCCTGGAACATGAAAGAAAAATGGCGACTGTGCCTTTCCTTCCGGATCTCAGAAGGGAGACTCTTGTTCAGGGGAGATTGACGTTAATGCTTCTGTGGGAATCCTTGGGACAGTCAGGAAGCTCTCCGCGGAGTGAACACAACTGCTCTCCAAACAGCCCCTGAATGACCCTCCTTCAGAGCCTCTTCCTGCGTTTCGGGTCAGCCTTCCGTGAACACTGTGGCTCTGCCAGAGTAGGTTTGCCACAGTCACCATGGATGAGGGTGTGGTGGGCACGGGGTGGAGGGCAATCTCAGATTGCAAGGAGAAAAGTGTGTGGGGGTCAGAGACGTTAGAAACTATACGTGGACAGTATCTGGCGATAATTTCTACAAACCAGATCAGGGCTCCACGTTTTGGTCAGAATTAAAGATTGCAAATTTTTATTGACACAATCGTTGCGTCTCTTTCCCTTAACCTCCATGCAACCCATCACGAGTTTCTGTCCCATCAAACTCTAAAATCCCGTCCAAACCCTTTCACTGTGGCAGGTCTCCATGGCTACTGTTGTGGGTGAAGCCCCCATCATCTCCCACCTCCACTTCAGCAAAGGCTGCCTCCCTGCTGCCTTGACCTCCACCCTGCCCCTGGGAAATCCTTTCTCTTCTCAGCAACCAGTGATCCTTTTAAAAATCCAACCGCTGATTGATTACTATCACAGAAAGTTATACGTATTTTAACAATAAATACAGTCATAAATCTCTTATCCGAGGATCACATAAAACAGTTATATCAGCCTAAAATATTCCTGTGTGTCTCCTTCACAACTCCCTAGTAACTACGGTCTTTTTTTCCTATGCTTATGGTTGTAACTTTTCCAGAATGTCATAAGACTAGAACCATACAATACTGCCTTCTGATGTGGTTATACCATTTTTCATTATAACCAACAATGAATGAAAGTTCCTATTGCTCCACATCCTCTCCTGCACTGGGTATTTTCATATTTTGGTGTTTTAGCCATTCTATAAAGTGTGTAATGGCATTTTTTTGTGGTTTTCCTTTGCATTTCCCTGATAGTCATTGATGTTGTGTATCTTTCATATGCATTTTTTGTAATCTGTATATATATCCTTTTAGATATAGTGTGTATTCCATTTGCATATTTTATTGTCTTTCTGTTTCATATGTTTTAAGTGTTATATTTATGTGAGATGAATCCTTTACTATGTGGATTTACCAATATTTTCTCTCAATCTGTAGATTACATTTTTTCTATTTTTATAAAAGTGTTTTTTTAAATAACTCGGTCAACATAACATCACTTTTTATGTTGATAATGATGGCCTGACTAACACAGCATTTGTCAGTTTCTCCATTGTAAAATTACTCTTTTTTCCCATTGTAATACTTTATTCTTTGGAAAGAACTCTCTATGCACAGCCCGTAATTAAGTAGAGAGTTATGCTCTACTCTTTGATGAGATTATATATATATATATATATATATATACACACACATATATATATATATGTATGTATATGTCATTTGGAATTCTTCTGCACAGGTATGTCTATTCCCTCCAATTATGTATTTATTCAGTTATTTATTTATCTCAGGATGGACCCATGGATATGTATTTTTTGCATTGGGTTATAATCTAATTTCATTTTATTTAATTGCCTTAATTGTTTCAGCCAAAGCTGAATTAAATAAAGTGATATTAGATTATAAGAGGTTATTACAGAATGAAGAATTGAGAACTCCCTTACTTTCTGCCACTACAAAATACTCCAAGCTCATCTTGTATATTTCTTTTTTTTAAAGACTTTATTTATTTGACAGAAAGAGAGCAGGAGAGCCCAAGCAGGGGGAGTGGCAGAAGGAGAGGGAGAAGCCCACTGAGCAGGGAGCCCGATGTGGGACTTGATCCCAGGACCCTGGGATCATCACCTGAGCCGAAAGCAGTTGCTTAACCAACTGAGCCACCCAGGTGCTCCCAACTTGTATATTTCTTAACCCAGTCTTTGAGTTATCCATTTCCTCACAGAACACAGGTTTCTTTTTTTGGAGTTTGATATCAGAAACCTAAATCTGGGGGCACCTGGGTGGCTCAGTTGATTAAGCATCTGCCTTCAGCTTGGGTCATGATCCCAGCATCCTGGGATTGAGCCCTGTGTCGGGGTCCCTGATCAGCAGGGGAGTCTTCTTCTCCCTCTCCCTCTGCCCCTCCCTTGCTCCTGCTCTCTCTCTCTCTCTCTCTCTCTCTCTGTCTCTTTCTCTTCCATTCACTTTCTCTTTCAAATAAAAAAAGAAATCTTAAAAAAAAAAAAAAAGAAATCTAAATCTGGGCATTAGGTATGCTCATCATTACCAAAGAGCCATTTCTTCTAGGCCCTCTCAGCTGGTAGAGCAAAAAAATTTATGTGTGTAATGTCAACCTGTGTATATACATATATCTGTGAATACTTATATATGTGACCCTATGTGTCTCTATTAAGCTAAACATGAGTTCCTATTGATTTCTGCAACTTGAATCCATGGCTGTAAGAATCATTCTAGCCTATCTACCTTTTTTTGTCCATAACATTTTAATCCAACAAATGGTGAGAAACCTGGCTCTCAACATTCACCATACATTTAATTAATTTTTCAATTATGGTATACATGTATAATGGTCTCAGAATTGCTAATAAGTACATGTAATAAATAAATTATTAATAAATGCATGTAGGAAACAACTTTATTAATAACTAGAATGCAATGCTTTTTATATAGATCCTTTGGCTTTGGTGTTAGAAACTGTTCAAATATACTTAAACTTAGGTCAACACCTTTCAACCCCATACCCTTGAGTTAAGTTGTTTCATACATTTGTAATACATATGTTGTTGTTGTTTTCATAATTTTCATTCTGTCCTGACATCTCCCAAACTCCTATTTATTTATCTCATTATTTGTAAGCATTAATTTTTCATTCTTTATGCTGTCAAGGTCTATGGCTTTTGACAACAGTGTAAGGTGTCATGTATCCACCATTATAACTTCATACAGAATATTTTCACCACCCCAATAAATGCCCTTTATTTAACATACTCAACTTTCCTTCCCAAGCACCTAGCAATCATTTGTCACTTTACTGTCTCTATAGTTTTCTCTTTTTCAAAAATATTATATAAATGGAATCATATCATATCTAACCTAATCAGACTGGCTACTTTGTAATAAGCATTTAGGATTTATGCATGTCTTTGCCTAAATTAATATCTCATTCCTTTTTATTGATGAATAGTATTCCATTGCATGAATGTACAACAGTTTGTTTAACCATTCACCTATTGAAGGGCATCTTGGTACCATCTAGTTTTTGGTGATTATGAGTAGAGCTGCTATAAATATTCATGTGCAGATTTTTTTGTGAACATAAATTTTTAAGTCAATTAGGTAAATACCTCGGAACATGAAAGCTTGAATGTGTGATAAGACTGTGTTTAGCTTTGTAAGAAACACAAATTATCTTTCAAAATGGCTGTACCATTTTGCATTCCCACAACCAAGCAATGAAAGTTCTAGTTACTCTGAATCCTTGCAAGCAATTGGTTTTGTCAGTGTTTTGAATTTTAGTCATTCTAATAGGTATATAGTGGTGTCTCATCATTATACGAACTTGAAATTCCCTAATGATAATGGTATTGAGACACCTTTTCATAAACTTATTTGTTTTCTGTATATCTTCTTTGTGGTGTCCATGCAGGTCTTCTACACATTTTTTTTTTTAAAGATTTTATTTATTTGAGAGAGAGGGCACAAACGGGGGGGGGGGGTAAGGGGCAGAGGAAGAGGGAGAAACAGACTCCCTGCTGAGGAGAGAACCTGATGCAGGACTTGATCCCAGAACTCTGGAATCATGACCTGAGCAAAACTCAGACGCTCAACCAACTAAGCCACCCAGGCGCCACAACATTTTTAATGATGTTGTTTTCTTTTTGTTGAATTTGGGAGTTCTATGTATACTTAAGATAAAAATCCTTGATGGGCTGTGTTTTAAGAGTATTTTCTCCAGGTTAGTGACTTGTCTTCTCCTTCTCCTAACATTTTCTTTCACAAAGAAGCAGTTTTTATATTTAATGAAGTCCAACATCAATATTTTTCTCATGGCTTGTGCTTTTCATGTTACATCTAAAAATTCAATGCCAAACACAAGGTAATATAGATTTCCTCATACGTTTCCTTCTAGAAATTTCGTAGTCTTGCATTTTATATTAGGTTCTATAACTTATTTTGAGTTAATTTTTGCAAAGGGTGTAAGGTTCTAAGTTCCTCTTTTCTTTTCTTTTTTTTTTTAAGTGATTTTCTTTTTTTTTTTAAGATTTTATTTATCTATTTGACAGACAGATCACAAGTAGGCAGAGAGGCAGGCAGAAAGAGAAGGGAGGAAGCAGGCTCCCCGCTGAGCAGAGAGCCCGATGCGGGGCTCGATCCCAGGACGCTGGGATCATGACCTGAGCCGAAGGCAGCAGCTTTAACCCACTGAGCCACCCAGGTGCCCCTAAGTTCCTCTTTTCAGATATGAATGTCTAATTGCTCAGTTGCCATTTGTTGAAAAGACTATCCTTCCTCCATTGCATCTTTGTTGAAAATCAGTTGGTCATATTTTTGTGGTATATTTCTTGGCTCTATTTTGTTCTAGATCTACATGTCTTTTTTTTCATCAATACCAAGTTATCTTTACTATGGCAGCTTTGTAGTAAGTCTTAAAATTGGACAATATGACCTTCTAACTTTGTTCTTTTCCTTCATTATTACGTTGACTATTCTAATTGTTTCCCTTGCCATGTAAACTCCAGAATCAGTTTGTCGATATCTAGGAAATAGCTTGCCAGGATTTTGATTAGAATTGTGTTGAATTTATAGATAAATTTGGAAGAAATGACATACTAACAATATTGGGCCATCTAATCCATGATCATAGAATATGTCTCATTTATTTATTTAAATCTGCTCTAAAATTCTTCTACAAAGAAGTTTGTAGTCTCACACATACTAATCCTGTAGATTTATTTCACTTTTAGTGCTGTTTCCAAGTTGTTTTGTTTTGTTTTGTTTTAGTTTAAATCCAAATGTTTATTGCTGATATGTAAGAAAGCAATTGAGTTTTTTGTAAATTAATCTTGTATCCTAGGGCCATGCTATACTGGCTTATTTCTTCCAGGAATTCTGTTTGTTTGAGAAAGTTTTTATTTCTGCTTTACTTTCAAAGGAGAATTTTGCTGGATTCTAGGATGGTGGGGCTTTTTTCTTCTCAACACTTTAAATATTTCATTCTCCTGTTTTTTTGCTTGCATGGTCACTGACAAAAAATTCACTATAAACGTTTTCCCTATTTATTTATAGGTAAGTTTTTTTTTTTTCTTTAGGCTTTTTTTTTCACCATGTCTTTTTTTTCTGCTATTTGAAAATGTTATGCACAGGGTTGTTTGTGTGTGTGAGTGTGTGTGCATGTGTATATATGTGTAACATAAATACATAAATACATACACAGCCACATTTGCTAACATGAGTTGCAAAGCAAGAGCTGTTTGAGTGGGGGGAAAGAGAAGCTAAACATTATAAAGAAAAAAATGACAATACAGTACATATGAGTATGACCTCAGATAATGCATTTATGAAAAAATACATTTGTAGATGTAAATACAATAAAAATATAAAATATAAAAAAAGAAAATATAAAATGGATTGCTTGTAAGAAATGAGGTTTTAGGTATTGTTAATTATATGAGAAGAGCACCTAATTTGAGACATTTCCCTCATTTTAATCAGAAGTAAAACAAAATATGCTTTCCTGTGACCTTTAATTATAATCCCGTGTGAATTTGAGCAAACAGTTGTTCTCTAGAATGATGTAAACTAATCTTTTTCAACCTTAGACAAACTTGAGCCTTCCTTTACTTAACAAACATCAAATAATCCATCTCAGTTGTAAATATGAATTCTTTGATCTTACAGGGGAAAAAAGCTTCATATATTTTGATATTTCCTGATGACAATGGACCTAAATGTTATTGTTCCCTTTTCTCTATTAAGTAATGTTACCAGAAAATATCCAGGCTAGTATATATGCTTCCCTGAGGAAGCTTACGTATTTGAATGCATGAAGTATCACTATCACTCAAAATGGATAATTATTATTGTCACTAGAATTAATTCTTCTAAATCAATGCAGTAGTCACTAAGTGTATAATCATTTGTTAACCATGTATTTCTTTTCAAAATATATATGCTAAGAACTATGCCATGTGCCAGATTCTGTTCTAAGTGCCCAGGACACAGTAGTGAAAATCTCCCAACACTTTTGGAATATACTTTATAATGGAGAGTGATACAGTTAATTCACGAGCCAGATAATTTCAGAGTTTTAAGTATTATGAACAAAACCAAAGTAAGTAAATAGAAGGTGAGGGTGGGGTCTGAGGGTCACATTGAGCAGAGACTTGAGTATTGGGGAAATGAGCCATCTGAGGTCTGGGGGAGGAGCATTTTAGGCTCAGAGAACCAGGATAAAAACCCTGAGGCAGGAACAAGCTTGACAAGTTCAAGGAGCTATAAGAACTCTTACATGACCAAAGGAGCAAGTAATAGGGAGAGAGTGGAAGAAGAGTCAGGAGGCAAGCACAGTCACTGGTAGAATGTGGAAGGAGTTTGTATAATATTGCACTTGTGATAGGAAGACCCCAGAGACCCTTGAAAGGGGATGAGAACTAGAGAGATATATATTATAAAAAGATCTTATATTACAAATATAGGATGTAGAGTTCTATTTTGAATTCCACATTTAGGAGTCCCTTCAAATTTTGTACCACATTCACAAAACATTTCTAATAAGATAAAATATGTGTACTTTGAGGATGAATTTCAATTTTTAAAAATATTTTATGGTTAAGGTTATTGAATACAATTCCAGACAAGCAGAACCTGGGTCAGAGGCTCAGGCTTCTTTTTTGAAAAGTATCTTCTGGGTTGGAATTCTTTTCTTCCTGACTCTCTGTCTTGAGTGGGGATTACCCCTTAACTTCCTGGACTTGGTGATTTTTCCTGGTTCTTTATCTTGCGTGTGGTTTCACTTTCCGATTTCTGGACTGGGAATTTTTTCCTGGCTCTTTGTGAGACCTCAGCATTCTCTCTATCTGATCCCATGAGAAATTTTCAGTTGACTGAAACCCCTTTCTTGGACCCTTACTGGCTATACAACCCACAAATTTTCTCCACCTCCTTCTTGTTGGTATGATTTTACCAAGGAAATGCTTGAAACTTCAATGAACTCTTTGGTAAAATGAAGATCTCTCCATTCTGGCTCCTCTAAAGTCTCCTTTCCCATCATTACCTCTGCTCTTCTTTTATCCTTTTACCACCTTCAATCTTCCCTTAAATTAAAAATACAAAGCAAAAGTGTACTAAAATTTTAGGGTAAAAATTATACTTCCTCTGTGTCTGTTCATATGATTATGTATCTCTTTGTGTGTTATGTGTATGTGATAGTTTCTTACCTCTGGACAGTATTAGGAACTGATACATAAAATCCCTTAAAGAAGTTCTATTCAGATTGGTTTAGAGATAAATGAGCATTTATATAAGTTAAATGTTCCTGAAAATCCCAGAAATAGGAATATTAACCCAAATACTTCTCAAATTCACATGACTTGGCAAATCTTTGGCAACTAAGACTTGTCTAATATTGTTGGTTTAATTTTTTTAAAGCTATGTCTTATGAGTCATCAACGTTAAGTATCGTATGAACATACATTTTTATCCTATTTGGCTTACTAGCCAAATAAGCTCTTATTACATTTACTGTATGTTTAAGATTATGAAATTATAAATTCAACCCAAGGAAAAAATGTACATGTAAAATGCAGTAAAAAGCAATTGTTTGAAAAAAATGAATTGCTCAATATCCATTACTTCATGCAGCAGCAAAACAAAAAATGTTTTTAATTTTATTTAGGTTTTTGCTTTTGTGCCATTTGCCTAACATGCATGTACTCTAAAAGTAATCAATAGAGAAGTAACTTGAGATGATAGCTAGCCTTGTTTGGTGTTATAGTATGTCTGCCTGAAAATTGTTCCCAAAATCTTTTTGGTAACTTGAAACCTTAGAGCTATGCTAAAACAAGGAACAGATAATCTTTAAATATCTAGATTATTTGTAAGTAAGACAAAGTACTGAAACATTAACCACTAAACATGAGTTTAAGTTTATATACTTCTGGTATCTTATTTTTATTATATAGAAACTAAATATATTTGGGTTTATTAATAAATATATTCTCTTTGCCACACTGACCCCTCTCAAAACCTTATTAATAGCCTACTATTACTAAAAACCTTACTGATAACATAGATTGTCGATTAACACCTATTTAGTATGTTATGTGTATCACATGCTGCATTCTTACACTAAAGTAATCAGAAGTAGATGTTAAGAAAAGTGAAAGGAAGAGAAAATACATTTACAGTACTGGAATGTATTTATTGGAAAAAATACAAATATAAGTGGACCCACAGAGTTCAAACCCATGTTATTCAAGGGTCAGCTGTACCTGTAAAAATTGTGAGATATTATATTCACAAAATTTGCTAGCTTGCTACAGATTGCTTGCATGTGAGACAGTTCCCAATTGTATACTTTCTAGTTTTCTCTATAGAAGAAAGGTTACTAATGGTCAAATTCATAATATATGTAATTATAACTGCTAAAAATAATAAGCATGATGAAAAACAACTTCATGAGGTCGTGATCCCAGGGTCCTGTGATCGAGTCTCCCATCAGGCTCCCTGCTTAGTGGAGAGTCTTCTTCTCCCTCTGCCTCTGTCTGCCATTCTGCCTACTTGTGCTCCCTCTCTCTCTCTCTCTAAAATAAATAAATAAAATCTTAAAAAAAAAAAAGAAAGAAAGAAAGAGAAAGAACGCAAGGAAAGTAGGATGTGTTTTTGACCAGGAAAAGCATCCAGGGTATGAAGGATGTGTTATTATTAAGGGAAAAAAAGAGAACAATTTTAGCCAAAGTAAGTTGTCTGGTTGTTTCAGATTGAAAAAGATGAAAAATCTAGGACAAATCTGAATGGATATAGAAAGTTGTAGGAATTTCGTATAAAAGGAATGTTACGCGTGGTCAAGCTGGTAAGATTGAATGGATTTATTTATAAAGATTTTAAAAATAAGTCAATATCAAAAGTACTCTGGTACAGGGCACCTGGGTGGCTCAGAGGGTTAAGCCTCTGCCTTCGGCTCAGATCATGGTCTCAGGGTCCTGGGATGGAGCCCCACATCGGGCTCTCTGCTTGGCGGGGAGCCTGCTTGCCCCTCTCTCTCTGCCTGCCTCTCTGCCTACTTGTGATCTCTCTCTCTGTGTCAAATAAATAAATAAAATCTTTAAAAAAAAAAAAGTACTCTGGTACAAATCTAAAATTTAGTTATCTATTTGTTAAAACTACAAAATTTTCTTAGATTATTGATCTGTTCTTAATAAGACATTCTAAAAGGTTTTTCTTTACCTTTTAAGTAACCTCCCTAGGAAACAAAGCTTTTATATCTTATCTGAATGATTTCTTGTGCTTTATGTAAACCTTTATCATATCCTTGATTATTTAAATGAACCAAGACTTCTCACTTTTAAATGAGCTAATTTTTTTTTACAATTTTGTCAATTTTATCTCCCCCAAATTAAAACTTAAATGAAATCTTCCTGTTCTACAACTAACCTTGAGATTTCTCAGAAGGTCCTAAAAAACCTCAAAGGATTTGTTCTTTCAACTTGTGAAGAAAAATGTTAAAAATAATTTTAGCTCTTTTCTCCACCATTGTGGAATGTGCAACTGATTGCTCCTCTCCATGTCTTCTCACAAGAATTTCAGGATCAAGCAATTGTAATTCAGACTAAAGCAGAATCATCCCATTCCCCAGTGGATTCGGATGAAAACCAGATACAATTCCAAGAGGAGACATTGGACAAGAACCAAGCTGGGTCTATAGGAATCACATAGGAGATGGCACACATATTTGTATCACTGTGTAAACATCTCTACTACCTGAACAATTAGACAGATTTTACTGAGAAAATGATTTTTCTCTGTTGCTATGCTTCTGCACTAGCTGGTTGGTTCAGTAATAAATATGTGAGAACTTTTGTTTGAAAAAAATTTCATTTTACTTGATAAGCTGAATTGCATAAAAAGCTGTTGCCAAATAAAAAGTGATGTGTAATCTTCCCAGGTTACATTTGTATGAGTAAATGTTATTGACATAAATATTGCAGAAATCATATATTCATAGATATTTGTCAATATTCTTGCAGCTCAGGATATGTCTTGGTTCAACACTATTAGTCATAATTCTAATTACCATTTTCAATGTTGCATGCCACAGAAATAACCAAATTCCCTTGTTAAATGAATTCTCATCAGATCTTTATCCATGACCATGTTAAGTCTTCTGTCATTCATGGTTGTTGTTTTACTCTGTTTTTTCTCTGAAAACATTTGCAATCAGCTACAGGCCAGAATGCCTCATGATGGCATTGCTTTAATAACTTTATACCGCTGGACTAGGGATTTATAGAATTCTAGTGGAGAAGCTTATGGGTTCGTGAAACTGCTAACCCAAGATCAATCAGAACGAGAGTTAGTTACAAGGGACTGAATGTCCTAATAAAGGATGATTATGGTTTTTGTTTGGAACATTGTTAGTTCTTTAATGTTTAATTTTCCAAATTTAAGAAACTCTTTTTCTTTTTTCTTTAGCTATCTATAACTCACAACTATTTAACAGATTATATTTTGTAAACAGATATGAAACATTTCATTTTTCTTCCTGCTTGATGCCTCCAGAATTCAGAAAGTCTTACTGAATATTCTAATTTTTATGGCAATATAATTATTTGCATAAGTTCAAAAAGAATCTATTCTGCTTGTAACAGCTCATACTGGTTGGAACCTCCATATACTTGGTTATGTAATGTCATATTTATATGTCATATTTGAAAATGATGTACATAGAATCTGGTTGAAGGAACTAAGGTAGACTTTATAGAGCCAATGCCTACAAAGCCCTTCTGGGGAAACCAGCCTGGTATCTGGATTACAAAGTTCCCTGCCTTATAGGTGAGTAAGGAAGGTTACTTCCTGGCAGACCCAGGACATCTGGGATACCTTGAGTATCTGAAGAAGAAAGGAATTCAACCAAATCTATAGGTCCCACTAGTGAGGTCTGATGACAAGTTCTTGACTTGGTTTCCTAGACTAAGGAGGCTTTTTTCTTTTTTTAAAGATTTATTTATTTATTTTGGCGGGGGCTGGAGGGAAAGGGGGAGGGAGGGAGAGAGAATCTCAAGCAGACTCCCCACTGAGCATAGAGCCCAATCCGGGCTGGTATCTCCCCACCCAGAGATCATGACCTAAGCTGAAATCAAGAGTCAGATGCTTAACTGACTGAGCTACCAAGGTGCCCCCTTAGCCTCGGGAGGCTTTTAAAAGTCTAATCTGACATTCCTTTTTGTCAGATTCCGGCGAATCAAACTCAAAAAGACCTACATGGTCAATTATCATTCCTGCTTCATTTATGTAAATAGTAAGGCCAAATCTAATAAGATCAGACTTGTTTTGTAAACAAGAATCAACATGGAGGTAATTTTAGAAATTTGTGTTAGAGTAAAAAACCATAGCATATCCTGTGAAGTCTCAGTTCTAGTTTCCTCCAATATCTGCCTATAGCTGTCCAAATGGACATTTCCAATTTTTCTCCCAGTCTTTTCTGGTTATCACTGAGAATTTATATTGCCCTTTTACCAAAGCGCTGCAAGCTAGAACTGAACTTAATATAAACTTCAAAGAAATAACCACAACAGATCATGTATGAACAACCTTCAAGCCTGCTGCTGTGTGAGCCACTCAGGAAGTTCACTAGGACACCAGATGCCATCATCACTAAGACAATTCAAATTGCAAACCAGAAAATTCATCAGATTACCATTGCTATCTTTGAACCCAACATTTAGAAATCTTGACTGGCTGCCCTCTGGACTAAGGAACTGGGTTTCCAACGATTAATCTTTGTTTTTCTTTATTTTCATAAAGAGTCCACTCTTTAAATGCCTGACTGCTAACACCATCCAGCAGATAGCCTCTACTACCAAATCCCAACAGATGGTTCATTCAGCTAGTACTTAATGAAGAAAAAAAAAGAAGCCACTCAAATGAGAAATGGACATACAGTGTTCAAAGAAGAATGTCTCTTCTTTCCTTGAACCAGAGGATAGACTAACAAAAATTCTATCCTTGACCAAACTCCAGTCAGGTTCTTCTGAGCTATTTTTCAACTAGACCCCATCCTTGCACATTTCTTTGAGAGCTCAATTTTAGCAAGAATCTTGCCTGAATGAGTTTAGCCACCAACCCCCAGGTGATACTGATCACCCTGGCCCACCTTCAGCAAGAATCCTGTTAGGTCATTTTAGCCAGAAATTCCCCCTACCCTTACCCCTAATGATTCCTCTTAATAATTTTCCATCTGATGATATCTTTACCCACCCCCCACCTACTCCTTGTCTATAATTACCACTTTTCAAATTTGCTGTATTTGGATTTGAGTCCAATCTCTCTCCCTTACTACAAAACCCCATTGGAGTAGTCCCTACACTTATTGTGATAGTCCTGAATAAAGTTTACTTTACATAACAAGTGTCATGAATATTATTTTCCTTAGCAACATTCAATTTCAATCCCTACTCCAGAGTCTCTTCTCTTGTGGTAAGTTTCCTCCAAGGAAGGGTCTCATCAACTCAATTGATTCTTAGGCATTGCTAACAATTAGAGTTAGAAAATTCAAGCAATAACTAAAAATAAATGTAAATTATCTTTTAGGGCCTGTATAAAAAGAAAAGCAGCAAGGACAAAAATTAAAGAATGGATAGAAAGTAAGATAGAGGAGGGAAGTTGGACCTCTGAGCAGTCACAAAAAGAATAGACGAAGACCCAGCTAAGCAGTATTTGAAGCTCTGGCATTCACAGATCTTGAGTGTGCTATCCCCTCTATCACTGTCCTTTGAAATGGTAATTAGCAGATTAACCACCTTTCACAGCTCTTTAAGAACTTTTTCTCCTCAATTTGAAGGTCTTTGTTCTGTGAGATCTAAGACTAAGCGCATGACAGATTCAAAATATTCTTACTTCCTTTTATAGCTTTTGGGACACTTTTGTTTATGTGGGGTTGGGGGCAGACTTGCTCCTAGAGTTAGAACAAGTTGTAGTTACTTTCTCTGGGAAACTCTCCTAATCTCCCACGATTTTGCTCACTGTCACCTTTCTAAGTCATGCTTGCATTGTACCTGGTTATATTCTGTACCTCTTACTACCACTTTTAAATTATGTTTCCTTTTCAGAGTTTCCTACAATGTTGTAAAGTTCACTAGGGCTGAGTTGTATCTGATCATAGCTGCCAATGACTCAGTAAATGATTGTTGGTTACACCTTCATTAATTGACCAGCTTATTAAGGAATGGATTTATGAAAGATATGACTATGACTTTGATACGCTATTGACAAAATATGCCTTATCTGGCTCTTAGAAATGAAAGACGATTAAAATATATATCTGAGTGGCAATTTCTGTTCCTTCTTGTCATTATTTTAAAAATTCTCGAATTCAAAGTGTTGAAGTTTGACGCAGTGTTGAGAAGGAAGAAATTTCCTCTCCCCCTCAAGATCCTTCTAGTTGGACTCAGAATCAAATTGATAAGATATAGATTAATAGTAGAAAACCAAATTTAGTTTTAGACATGAAAAGATAGGCAACAGGTTTATGAGATATTCTGAATTACCTATGGAGAGGGATGGAGTTCTGAGGATACAAAGGGAGAAAGACCATTAGCAGGAAGAAGAGAGGAAATGTTTGGAAAACAAAGGTTGCCCTATTATGCAGATAAGGTTCTAAGGTAAAGAGAAATCTCTGTTAATAGCTCTTTTCCTGATACTGGCAGACAGTTGAGCAGGAGGTAAACTTTGGCCTGCATCTGCTGGGTTTGGATTGTATTTAACTCAAAATAATCTTCATGTTAAAGCAGCCCATGTTGGTGCAGCCTGCCCTTGGCCCCTACAAATCCAGTGGAAATATATAAAATATGTATAAAAAACCATAACCAATAATGTAATTTGAAACAAACGTAAACTGGTTTTTATGTTGATAAATCACAGAGGGTGGGGGGAGAAGAGATTCCAGGTTTAGAAGTAATGGAATTGAGAGGAAAACCAAAATAGCTATAACCCCTTTACTTTAATTTTAATAGCTATTGAATTATTCAAAATTTTAAATTTGTTGATATCTTTCAAACACTCTCTTTGTTAACAGTTAAATCTTAAATGTCAGAATTAGTTAAAACTTCAATCGTTTACCTATTGATAAAGTGTCTTAAAAATCTGAAAAAGATGATGAATAGGAGATAATATTAAGACATCCTGAGTACAGGAAACATATTCGATCTCTCTTAGCTGTGTCACACTGAATAGTGTACAGTTTTAAAACATCTCGTCTTTTATACTTAATTTATTCTGAAACTTGAAATGGGAATTTCTGACTCTAAAACAACAGATCTAAAGATAGTATGATTTTTTTTTTTTTGAAATTCCTCCTTAAGCCCAGCTTTATTGTACTGCTGGTGTAGATTCATATGGCTCTGGAAGTGGTGTCCCAATGGAAATTTATATAAAAGCTTTTAAATTCTAATAAATTGGTTGGGGAAGGGGAAACAAATGATAAGTGTGGATGCTAACAGAATAGGTATCATGAAACGCATTTGCCAAACTAAAATGGTATGAGTTTAATGAAGCTAATAATTACTACTGAGATCCAAGCTACTTGTAGTATGTACCCATGTGTGCACACTTTTGTACATATATGTGGTTTAGCAGCGCAGGGCCACTAGGGTAGGCACCAAAGGGAGCTGAGACAAACGTAAGTGAGATACTGGGCCTCCCTTCAAATCCCTCACCCTTTTGTGCCGAAAGTGAGACAAACAGAGAAATGATATACTACAAGTGGCAGAATGCGGTATATGTCAGGATTAAAGTGTAGGGGACAATGTGTGGTCCAAACAGAAAAGAACTCAACATTCCCACAGGGACAGAGGAACACCTTTATGAAAGAGAGGGCATTGTACTTAGGGGTATGCAACATTTTGTCTTTCTGTCAAGGTTCATCAGTCTGAGGTGCTCTAAACATATTTCTTTCTCTTTGGAGTCATTTTTTCTAACAAGTCAAGGTTGGAAATTGCCCTTTCACCCCCTCACAGGTTTCCATAGAAATCTGAGTAGGCAGTACAGAGGAAGATCGAGTGACTCATGGGGCCCCAGGGTGGCTCAGTCAGCTGGGCCTTGACTCAGGCCATGATTCCAGGGTCCTGGGATGGAGCCCCATGTTGGGCTCTCTGTTCAGTGGGGATTCTGCTTCTCCCTCTGTGCTCTCTCTCTTTCAAATAAATAAACAAAATCTTAAAAAAAAAAAAAGGAAAGAAAAGATGGAATGACTCATGTCAAGCAGTGACTCATGCCAGGCTGTGACATAAGCAGCCAAGGGCATTACAGCTAAGACCAGATATCACCGAAATAAGCATTGGCTGATAACATCCAGAATTTAGAGCTAGCAGAACCAGCAGAGGCTTGCAAAGGCCCAAGACTGCTTAAACTTTTTTTAAAAGGGAGTACTTTTGTAGTAAGTCATACTCCCCAGATGCTACCCTTTCACATCTGACCATATCAGAAAAGCAACTGTAGCCAAAGGCTCTGCCCAGTTGATCTCTGAATAGAACAAAGACCCTTCACTGCTTGAACATCATAAACAACACATGCTGAGAGCTGGCCTGGACAAGCCTGAGGCCTCACTGCAACTGCACACTCACGGACTGGCTTGGCATTTGGTTCATTAACTTCTTACCCCTTGCTGTATTTATTTGTTGTGTGACTTTGTGTTACGCTTTGCTTTGTATGACACATATGAATACAAGTTAAATGCACACTGAAATGTCGTTGAGCTTGGAATCCTAAACCTGTTTTACAATTATGTTAAAACTGCTTTATGATTTAATAAAGCTGACATTGTGGAAAGACACAACTCATGAGTGTGCCTTCACAGAGTGCTCGTGACACAGGCTTAGATAGGAATATTTTTGAGTCTACCGTTTGTCATCTGCAATACAAGGACCTGAGCCCACTTTACTGTAAGCCTTCCCCGTATATTTGATTTCTGTTTTAGCATTTGGAAATGAACGATGCAGAGGTTCCCCCCCAGGTGATTCTGCTCCTGCAATACTGGTGTGTCGACATGTTCTTCCTTCCTTCTCAGAGTTCTGGTGAACTTCTGAGATAGAAGACAGGCAGTCAAACACAGTAAAGCAGTTTAATTATACACTTGGGATAGGCAATGGGAGGTCTTCTGAGAGTTGGTAATATTCTGTGTTCTGATCTGTTTGTTGGTCATATGGGTGGATTTATTTTGTGAAAAATAAGTGAAATATCCACTTATTGTAGGTGAGCTTTTCTGTACATAAATCATATTTCAATAAAATGTTAAAAAAGGAAAGTCAATTAACAAGAGACAAAAGAAACCTATAATTAACTGAAATCAGTCTTACCTCCATGATAGGTGTATGAAATAGTCAACCCTTTGGTCCATTCTGCCAAACGGAGTGTCAGTCAAATGATGGCTGAGCTCTTGAGAAGACTCAGATAGATTATATACCTGTATGAAGTTGGGCACTAATGACAACTGCTTGTCTCTGCTTTGTACAGGCACCCACAGTCCTCACACGAACATTTATTTATTCTAGCCAGTTCTTCCTTAAGCCCAGCTTTATTGTATTGTTTGTGTAGATAAAGAGTTGAAAAAAAATGTTCTAACTTATCAACACCTTCCCCTGACCCCTTCTTGGCCCTGCCTCTTTCTAGATTTCCTTTACCTGATCCTTTATTGAAAGCAAGATCTTTATTTTCAGATCTTCCAAAGGTGCTATCCCTCTGCCAAAGCACAGCCATTTACTTACCGTCCATCTCATAACAGAGCTGTAGTTCTTTGTCCAGCCTGTAGGGGAGCATTAAGTTAGGAACAGATCTGAGATGGATTTATGGTATTTTGCTTTCAGTTTATATAAGTCTAACCTCTTTGAGTCACTCCCTGCAACTCTCTCTACCCTTCGATTTTTGAAAGACCAAGACATTCAGAGGTGAAGTTTGATTATTCACAAGTGGCTGAATATTTCATAATCCAATGGTTTTAAGAATACTTCCTTTTATTATTATTTTCATAAATAATTCTCAGCTTATATTAAACATTGGGAGCGAATTATCCTTAAAGTAGGTGTACAAATGAAGCCAAAACTCAAGGTTTACCTGGCATTTCCAAAACTTACATATTTTGTTTTCTCTAATTTGCACTTTGCATTGAGGTGCTTGCCTCCCTTGCAAAGCAATTCCTAAACTCTATTGTAGTATAAAAGCACTTGTAGACACTACATTAACTTAACCATGGTCGTGTTCCAACAAAACTTTATTTCCAAACTAAAGCAGAACAAATTTGGCCCATGAGCTAGAGTTTGCTGACCCCTGAATTAAGGGATTAACAAATAAGTCAGTAGGTAGAATAACGAGGGAATTCAGAAGGTGGTATAGTTGAATGTCATAAGCCTCCAAAAAGCAATGAAATTTACATTTACATTCTAGATTACATTTACATCCTACATTTGAGTTTACATCCTAGAAGTAGGATGAAGATACCACTTCTTGACCTTGAAGTAGTTGGAGAATGGAAAACACGTGCATCTATTTTGAAAGGGCTGAAGAGAAGTGTTAAAGTATTAGCTTAATATTAGTAAATTTACAGTATTAGTAAAGAGAGGATGTCTAAACAAGAAGTTGAGGATGTCGAGTAATTGTAAACCACAGAATGAGGGTATGGGTGGCAAGGTCAGGATTCTACTGAGGTCTTCCATAGACAAGAACAATGCTAGTTCCATTTCTTTAGAGTTGAAACACAACTTGTTAAATAAATGCTTTCGGTGCTTTGAAAGGCATAGATTTTTCTCATTGCTTCCTGAATATAATTCACAGCCAGGTAAATTCTTTTTCTGGTTGCCTTTTTTTTAAATAACTTTGCAAGGCTTTTTATATTAATACTCACACAAGGGGAATTTGGTTGTCATCTTTTATTTATGTACATATGTATATGCATTAACACACTACATTCCTTGGATATTGATAAAAATTCAAAATGTCGTGTATAGTAATAATTATACAATTTATAATATAGCTTTATTTTAAAATGGATTACAATTAATCTTCAAGTTCTTTGCTATTCACTATGGTAACCATAGAAAAATCTGGCTTTGAACTTTTGGTAAGTTCCGTGATGATTTATTATTCAAAATTATAGCAGAGTAAATTTTAGCTGTAAAACATGACCTTTTTAGTGTCCTATTTCCTGAAACCTAGCCCAAAGTTATTTGACTTCACACAGTGATTCAGTATCATAAATTGTCACCATTCTCTTCAAATCAAAATGTATTGAGCACTGTTATTTTATTATGGAGCAACACAACAACAAGCCAAATTGAATACAAGCACACACATGTGTGCATGCACACACACACACACACACACACAGAGGTGTGTACATTTGCACAACACATGTTCTGGGGGCAGACTCCCAAGAAGAAAATCTCTGATAGACCTGACATTCTGGAACACCTGGGTGGCTCAGTTGGTTAAGTAGCTGCCTTTGGCTCAGGTCATGGTCCTCGGGTCCTGGAATCAATTCCCTCATCGGGGGGGGGGTGCTTGCTCAGCAGGGAGCCTGGTTCTGTCTCTGCCTCTGCCTGCCACTCTGCTTGCTTCTGCTCTCTCTCTCTCTCTGACAAATAAATAAAATCTAAAAAAAAAAAAAAAAAAAAAGGAACTGTCATTCTACTTCACTGTCTGTGGGAATGATTTTTTGGAAACATGATTTAAAACAGTCTATCATACCTAATTCCGACATGAGACTTCTATGCTACATTGCCATGTCCTTTCTGTGAGATGCATTGTCTTTCATAGTATTGTGTTCTCCCAGGGCATTATGCAGTATTATTTGAGTACTGTGGATCATTAATAACAATAACTACCATGTTTCATGACTTTCTAATATGCCAGACACTATGCTATCTGCTTCACATACATTAATTACAGTATTCCACGTAGTGGTTTCATGACTCATTCCAATTTTGCAGATGCAAAACCTTAGGCTTAGAGACAGTACAGGAGCACATGCCTAGAAAATACTGGAAACAAAATTTGAATTAGGTTTTAGTATGGCCTTAAAGCAAATGTTCTTTTTACTACAAGCTGAAATGAATGGCATTATTGTGACAATTGCCTAGGAAAATATTTTGAGTAATGTTTTGAGTAATGAAAAAAATACAATGGGGGGAAAAATAAATATCCCACTTCATTGAAATAACCACCTTTTATCAATTTAGTGTCTATCATTTCAGATATTTTTTTCTGTGTATGTTATAATATGATATTTTTAAATAGAATATGATCAGGGCACCTGGGTGGCTCAATCGGTTAAATGTCTGCCTTTGGCTCAGGTCATGATCTCAGGGTCCTGGGATCAAGCCCCGTATCCACATTATCTCCTCGCTCTGACTGCAGTATTAGACTTTTGGTGACTTCTGAACAAATTAATGTATAGCAGTGGTTCTCAAATTTTTTGGTCTCAGGACCCTTTTATATTTTTAAAAATTATTGAGACTCCACAGAGCTTTTGGTTACATGGGTTATCCCTATCAAAATTTATCATATTTGAAGTTAAAACTGAGGCTTTATAAATATTTATTTAATAGTTCTTTAAAAAGTAATAAGTCTACATGTTAATCTAAAAATGTATTTTATGAAAAATATTTTGCAAAACAAAAAGAATTTATTGAGAAAAGTGAAATTCTCACTGAAGCAAGTGCATTCAATTATTTCCAATATGCTGTTTTGATTGAAGTATATGAAGATAATTTGGCATCATACAGACATGAAGTTGGAAAAATGAAGAGTATTTTAATAGTTTTTTAATATAATTGTGGACATTCTTCTTGGATATTGAAATATACAAACTCAACAAGGAGTAGTTTCCTATCGGTTAGTGAGTGTGAAGTCTGAAACCCTATCAATAAACTTTTTATATTCTGTTATATTAAAATCTATTGCTTTACCTTGCGATTTAGCTGGATCTTTTAATCACACATAATTTTATAACACCATTAGTTGATCATTTGGGGAATCTGGTTTACCGTGTTACACAGACTTGTATGTTAATAAATTTCATTATACAATATCAAAAAATCACATTTGTTAACACCACTACCAAACTCATTAGAGTGTCTTTAAGAATTAGGAAGCTGTCAAGCTTAGAGGGGCAGTTACAAGTCACCCAAAATTCTACTTATTGCCCAAAAGCTCAAATTTTATCATTAGTAACAAATACTATCAATTGTTTGCTTGAAGTGATAAGCTTAGTTTTTCAGTTTTGAAAAAATGTCTAAATAATGATAGTTTGTTACCCAGTCGTCCAGTAAAAATGGTATTCCATACAAAAATGCAGATAGTCAGACAAGTGTTTTTCCTGAGCCAACAATCATACATTATTCAGCAGAAGTGCTTTATGCATACTTCCCAATTTGTGATACAGAATGTTAAAAAGATTGCACTCAAGGGTTAAGATTTAGTAAAAGAAACCATCTTTAGTACTTTACCAAGACATTCTTTTTTTTTTTTTTTTTAATTTATTTTCAGCGTAACAGTATTCATTGTTTTTTCACCACACCCAGTGCTCCATGCAATCTGTGCCCTCCCTAATTCCCACCACCTGGTTCCCCCACCCTCCCACCCCGCCCCTTCAAAACCCTCAGGTTGTTTTTCAGAGTCCATAGTCTCTCATGGTTCACCTCCCCTTCCAGTTTCCCTCAACTCCCTTCTCCTCTCCATCTACCCTTGTCCTCTATATTATTTGTTATGCTCCACCAATAAGTGAAACCATATGATACTTGACTTTCTCTGTTTGACTTATTTCACTCAGCATAATCTCTTCCAGTCCTGTCCATGTTGCTACGAAAGTTGGGTATTCGTCCTTTCTGATGGAGGCATAATACTCCATAGTGTATATGGACCACATCTTCCTTATCCATTCATCCGTCGAAGGGCATCTTGGTTCTTTCCACAGTTTGGCGACCATGGCCATTGCTGCTATAAACATTGGGGTACAGATGGCCCTTCTTTTCACTACATCTGTATCTTTGGGGTAAATACCCAGCAGTGCAATTGCAGGGTCATAGGGAAGATCTATTTTTAATTTCCTGAGGAAACTCCACACTGTTCTCCAAAGTGGCTGCACCAGTTTGCATTCCCACCAACAGTGTAAGAGGGTTCCCCTTTCTCCACATCCTCTCCAACACACGTTGTTTCCTGTCTTGCTAAAGACAGTCTCTTCAATAAATGGTGCTGGGAAAACTGGACAGCTATATGTAGAAGAATGAAACTTGACCATTCTCTTACACCGTACACAAAGATAAACTCGAAATGGATAAAAGACCTCAACGTGAGACAGGAATCCATCAGAATCCTCGAGGAGAACATAGGCAGTAACCTCTTTGATATCACCCACAGCAACTTCTTTCAAGATATGTCTCCAAAGGCGAAGGAAACAAAGGCAAAGATGAACTTCTGGGACTTCATCAAGATAAAAAGCTTCTGCACAGCAAAAGAAACAGTCATCAAAACAAAGAGGCAACCCACGGAATGGGAGAAGATACTTGCAAATGACAGTACAGATAAAAGGTTGATATCCAGGATCTATAAAGAACTCCTCAAACTCAACACACACAAAACAGATAATCATATTAAAAAATGGGCAGAAGATATGAACAGACACTTCTCCAATGAAGACATACAAATGGCTACCAGACACATGAAAAAATGTTCATCATCACTAGCCATCAGGGAGATTCAAATCAAAACCACATTGAGATACCACCTTACCAAGACATTCTTAAGTGAAATTGGCTGTTTTCTTTTTCTTTCATGAATGTGGCAGTGAAGAATGCAAAGAATGCAGATACAGTTTGATGTCCCTGCTTTGGTTCATGTTATAGATCCAGAAGTTTTCCCCACCTTTGCTTTTGAATCAGTATAAAAAGTGTCAGGAGCCTGGGTGGCTCAGTTGGTTAAGTGTCTGCTTTTAGCTCAGTCATGATCCCAGGGTCCTGGGATCAAGTCCTTCATTGGGCTCTCCCCTTAGCAGGGAGTCTGCTTCTCCCTCTAATCCTCCCCCCTGCTTCTGCACACACACACTCTCTCTCTCTCTCAAATAAATAAATACAATCTTTTTTTTTAAATTCTGTTAAAAAATGTCAACACAGTGAAAATGGAAAATAATGCCTTTACATAATTACGAAAATAGTTTTGACCTCATGGGATCCTGAAAAGGATCATGGAAACTCCCAGTTGGAGAACCACTGATCTCCATAGTTCCATTATGTTTACACTAAAATTAAATTTCTGCGTATTTTAATACAGTTTGCACTTCCAGCTAACATCTGAAGAAAGGTATATTAGGATAATATAAATGTCAAGGAAATCAGATGTTTCATAGTTAAACACAAAAGCTGAAAAACAGGTCCTTTAATATTGATAAGAAGAGAAGGAAACCAAATCTAGGATTTGCTGTATACATCTAATGACAAATCTAAATTGTTATTCAAAAGTGCTGATAAATATCTATTTAGATGATAGATGTGCTGCTTAAAAAGCAGTGGGCCTATCAATTATTTCGTAAAATAGAATCCTAGTTGGAATGTACTAGAGGAGCTCATAAGGCAAATCAAAGTAAACTATTATGCATAGGGAAATAATTTATATCATCATATTATGTATATGACATAGTAACATCATAAAATACAGTGGTCACTTTAGTAACTTGCACTTTTGGAGTTTCTAAAGGATGAAAATTTTTATATGTTACCATTACTCCTTGTCAACTGTGTTCCTCTGGTATTATATTTATGCACAGGCTCACTGATGGTGTAGGTTTCCCATGAGCAAAAAATGGTCTGCTCATTATTTAAATGAAGAAAAAATGATTAGTTGTCATCAAGAGACACCCCGTAAGTATCTGGATTTCTGGCTCTTTGTGAATAATTAGAGGATCAGGGATCTCTGGGCCCGTATTCCCATATGGAAACCATCAGTTGATGGCTGCCCTTTTTATATGGGGCATTTACTCTCCACTTGACTCCATGCCAGCCACTCCTCATTTCTCTGCATCTGGCTCAATTCATTCATTTACATTAACTGCAAGGTACTTGTACGTATTTGACTATAGCAACAGTGTGATGTAAAAAGTATTTTGAAGTGTACCAAGAATACCATCCTGCGTATGGTAAAAGATGACCTTGACTAGCAATCAGGAGGATGAATTCTTATTTCAATTTCCCTGCCAATTCACTGTATGATTTGGGGCAGGTTAGTTAACTTCCCTGGGATATACTTTTCCCATTTATTAAGTGAAAATTCTGGCTGGTAACCAGTTGCTTTTTAAGGGCCCTTCCACATACCTGTTTTTATTTCTTGACTTTACAGCTGTCCTAGAATCACAACACTTGTACTACCATGTTTTTCTTAGTTTTGAATGTTAGTAAACACACACTCACTGGCACTCACAATAATAATTTATTGTGTCTTCTTGGAAGTCAAGACAACAGTGATCTCAACTTCATAAAAACTTTACCAAATGATACATCAACAGGGAAATTTCTTATTGACTATATTACATTAGAATACAAACGTATTTGAGCCTTATTTGAGAGTAATATGCTATTACTTGGTTAAATTTTCTTCATACTGCCAATACAGGGAAAATTGTGGTTTACCATCAAAGAAAAAGTGAACTGAAATGATCAGAGTCTCCTTAGCGCATGTTGCCTGTCTTTGGAATTTCCATGTCTGTGTGGATTCCCCCATATAAGCTATTAAATTCAATTTTCTCCTGTTTAAAAAAAAAAAGATCAGATTCCAAGAAGAGCAAGTCAAAATAATTTTTGCAGTCTTCCCACCACTCCAATAGTATAGGTGTGTCTTCTTAATTCTCTGGATAAATTCTAGCAATTTTTTCCTTGATGGTTAACTTAGTATGCCTCTGGTTTTTTTTTTTTTAAACATATATTGTTATAATATCTATCAAAGCTTGACTCTAAATTTTTTAATAATACCCTTTTCCAGTGTGTCCATTCTTCCTATATTCCTACCATTTTTCCTTCTTAGCAGCTTACCTAATTTTCTCTCATTAGTCCTGCCCAATAGGGCAGGGATGTATGCTTTATCACCAGGAGCCAACAGTACAGTAGATGAGGTGGGCATGAGGTAAGGGCTAAGTGTAGTGTTGGAATAAGGAGAACATTATGGCATCTACCCGAGAAAGTCAAAGATATTTGTACCAGTGAGGCGACTTTCAAACTGTCATTTGAAGGATAAAGAAGAATTTTCTAGTAGGTCATTCGGGACTGGCCATTCCAAGCAGAATAGAGCAGAGAAGGGGAGCGTGTTCAGATCGAATTGCATGGCACATTTGGAGAAGAGCAGAAGTTTCATATGTCTGAGACATGGGTTTATGATAAGAGACAAAACAGGAACAGATGGCAGACTGTAGAAGCCCTTGCGTGACACGTTACAGGAGCGGTGATGGTTTTTAGTCAAGGAAACTACATGGTCAGACTCATGTTTTAGAAAGATCATGCTGGCAGCAGTGTTGAGGATAACCCAAGTGGAAGATTTAATCCCTCCTCCCTGTTCTTACTTTCAGCCACAAAATGATGAAACTAGGTGCGCCTGAAAGGTTTAGTTTTCATTCCTATGGTTAGCCGGCTCTTCAGACACAAAGGATAGATACATCAGGGCGTTGGGCCCAAACCCCCCAGACCTCTCTGCTAGATCTTGCTTTACACATGCCAACTCTCCAGTCTAAGCGGAGCCCTCAGGCAACCTGCCTTCCCAAATCCCTGGCCGTAACTGCCATTCCATTCCCACCACGGGAATTTCGGTCAGTCTGTTTAGTGACAGTCCTAAGCTCCATCCAAAGCACATTTCTTGGGGCAATCAAGTTGTATAGTGACTCTGGGTAGCTTGTGAAGAAAATGACAGTCCTGTTAAGCCCCAGGTGCAGCTTTCAAATGGTACATGTTTTGCCCGAGCTGTTTTACCTACATTTGGCACCACTCAACGTTAAGCATTCTCTTACTCCCACGGATCTTGTATCTTTTGTAATTAAAGAAGAACAAGTTTTCAAAGGTTGATTTGTTGGAAGCTGCACACACAACTCTTGGTATTTGGGCTTGTCAAGATGACATTTAGATTTATTTATCTAAACCCAGTGCCTACAATATCTCTGGTAGGATAATTATTCTTGGCTTAATAAGCACTTTTAAAGTCTGCACTAGAGAAGAATTAACAGTACTTCTAAATGCCTTAAAAATGATCATGATTGTTTTTGCACTAATAACTAGAGCCTTTGGTTTCAGACAGGTCTGCATTAAGTCTTAGGTCAACTTCCTCTGCTTACTGGTGTGTGCCTTTGACCAAGCTACTTGACCTCAGTGAACTACATTAACCTCGTCTGAACGGTGGGAATAACAATGTTGCATACTATATGGACTTGGTATGAGAATTCAGTGAGATCATGTATGTGGAGTGCCTGATATAGCATAACCTGTATCATTTATATTATTTGTAGACAAAAATTAGCATTAACCACACAAAGAAATGTAATTATTGTTACTGGAGATTTCTGCTTATAAATAAGAATGAGTTGTCAGGGACTGGATTTACCCCCTTTCTTGACACAATCGAAAAGCTGGAAACATTTTTGAAACAATGTTTTTCAAGACCATAGACCTTGGGTAATGAAAGACAAAGATCCCTGAGAGATGAGAAGTGAACAAGGTGAGGCCTACAGTTATCTCACTCTCCTGCTTTGTAAAAATTCCCAGCCTGTAGCGCCGGGAGGGAAATCTCGGGTGGAAGCCGACTTTAACTGCAAAGTTAAGTAGATTGAACTGAAAGTCTGGCAGAATCAAGGCAGCTAGTTCTCACAGAACGAAATACCAGAAAGGAGAGAGCCGTACAGAGAAAGCACTCAAGAGATCTGCAGACAACCTCCCTCGAGTACTCAGGAGATTATTCATCAAAGCATGCACGTGAGGCAGCTAACCCAGGCTCAGGGGAATAAGCACAACCATGAGAAAAACTAAGAGGAATCATTATCTGATGTTAACCTGAGGCCAGATATTGTGCCCGTTCCAATCAGCCAAGCTAAACAACCTCAAGATTCATGGCAGTTTTTGTTGGTGACACAAAAGGACTTTGCCTCGGTAGTAGGGAATAATCGGTCGTAGACTGAACACTGTTGAGTCCCACCTGGCAAATCCTAAAAGCAAGACATGAAAGGATTAGGTTGTTTCCGAGGAACTTGACGGCATCCCACAGCAAAGCTTAATAATATTTACAGGAATATAAAAATATCATCAGCCAACAGGATAAAATTCACAATATCTGGCATCCAGTATAAAATTGCCATACATGCAAAAGGGCAGGGTAGGATGAACAATTATGAGGGAGGTGTTTATCACTTAAGATCAACCTAGGATGGATACAGATGTTAGAATTCACAGACCAGGACAATAAGACGTTTATTATATCTGGATTCTGTATGTTCCAAAAATTAAATAGAGGTGTGGGTGATTAAAAACATACTCAAATCAGGGCGCCTAGGTGGCTCAGTGGGTTAAGCCTCTGCCTTCAGCTCAGGTCATGATCTCAGGGTCCTGGGATCGAGCCCCACATCGGGCTCTCTGCTCAGTGGGGAGCCTGCTTCCCCCCCTTCTCTCTGTCTGCCTCCCTGCCTACTTGTGATCTCTGTCTGTCAAATGAATAAAATCTTTAAAAAAAATAAAATAAAATAAAAACATACTCAAATCAAACTACCACAGATAGAAATTATAATGAATGAGATAAAAAAATATACTGGATAGGATTAATATCAGTTTAGATATCCCAGAAGAAAAGATTAATGGACTCATAGGGAGGGAAACTATTCAAAATGACACAAGACATAAAAAGATGCAGACACTGACCAGAGAAGCAGTGAACTGTGGAACACGTCTAAGCAGCCTAACGGACATATAATTGAAGTCCCTGAAGGACTGGGGAGGGGCATGGCAGCAGAAGTATCTGAAGAAATAACAGCTGAAAATTTTCCAAAGTTAAAGAAAACATTAAACCCACAGATCCAAGAAACTTAACACCAAGCATGCCAAAAAGAAGAAAACTATACCATGGCAAATGACAATAAAATTGCTTAAATCTGGGCATAAAGCCAAGATTTTAAAAGCTGGCAGAGAAAAGGAAACCCATGTTACACACAGAAGAACAAACTTAAGGGCAGCTGGGGGGCACAGTCAGTTGAATGCCCAACTCTTGGTTTCAGCTCAGGTCATGATCTCAAGGTTGTGAGACTGAGCCCTGCATCAGGCTCTCTGCTCAGCGGAGAGTCTGCTTAGGACTCCCTCTCCCTCTGTCCCTCCCCTCCTTCCAAAATAAAATAAAATAGTAACACATTTCTAATTAATGCAGGGGTCAAAGAAGAAATCAAGTGGGAAAATTTGATACATAGTTCATATCATACATAAAGAAATAATTAAAAGTGGATTATTGGCCTCAATGAAAAACCTGAAACTATAAATTTTCTGGAAGAAAATATAGGAGAAAATTTTTGCTACCTGGGATAGGTCAACATATTCTTAGATACAAGAAAAAGTACAATTCATTAATGAAAACGCTAAATTGCACTTCATTCAATTGAGATCTTCTCTTTGAAAGACACTTGAGAGAAAAGACAAGCTACAGATGGGGATAAAATATTTCCAAATTTCATATGTGATAAAGCATTTGGAGCTTTATGTGTAAAATTCTTTGTACAAAAATAACTTTCAAATAGTAAGTAATCAAACTACCAAATAAAAATGGGCAAAAGATTTGAACAGACATTTCCCCACAAAAGAAATTCAGTTGGAAAATAATCACACGAATTGTCAACAATATTAGTCATTAGGGAAATGCAAATCAAAGCCACAATGAGATACCAGCATACACCTACTGAAATGCCTTAAAGTGATGACTGATCATACCAAGTGTGTCAAGGATGTGGAACTGGAAGTTTCACATATTGCTGGTGAGAATGTGAAATCTCACAACAATTTTGGAAAACAATTTGGCAGTTTCTTTTAAAAAGTTAAACATACAACTTTGTTATGAATCAGCCATCCTATAGCCAGGTATTTTTCCAAAAGGAAATAAATCATACAAAGAATTGTCTACAAACACCAAAAACTGGAAACAACTCAAATTTCCATCAAAAGGTGTATGGACGAATACATGATTTTATCCATGCAATGGAATAATACTCTCATAAAAAAATAATGAACTTTTGATACATACAGTACGTGGATTAGTCATCAAATCATTACACTGACTAAAACAAAAAATTATGCAAAAAAGAGCACACACTGATTCCACTTATTATAAGAGTTTCAGAAATGTAAACTGATACACAATGACCAAAAGCAGATCGGTAGTTGCTTGGCAATCAGGCTGCTTGAAGGAGCGTGGAAATGAGATTATAAAGGCGCAGGAAGAAACTTCTGTGGGTAATGAGTATTTTCACTTTTTTTTTTTTTTTTTGACAGATAGAGATCGCAAGTAGGCAGAGAGGCAGGCAGAGAGAGGAGGAAGCAGGCTCCCTGCTGAGCAGAGAGCCCGATGCGGGGCTCGGGGGGGCTCGATCCCAGGACCCTGGGATCATGACCTGAGCCGAAGGCAGAGGCTTTAACCCACTGAGCCACCCAGGTGCCCCGTATTTTCACTTTTTGATTGTAGTGATGGCTTTACGGGTGTACGCATATATCCAAACTAAACATTTTACACTGAGCAGTTTATGGTATGTCAATGTTACCTCAATATTTTTAAAGTGATTTTTTGAAAGATATTTTATGCAGACAAGACAAAAACAACTAAGGAAAAAATTAAAGATTTTTTGGGGGGTAAAGGAGAGCATTTTATCACCGGCATTATTAAGAAGTGCTGGAGTAGGGGGATGATAGTAAAAATAAGAGCAGCAATCATTCAGGTTTATTCTTTCATTAAAATTCTCTGTAAACAGTGCTCCCCTTTAGGGCCTGCACCTGAAGTCCGCCACGCCCACTGCCCCAGGCTGCCTCTACCCCCAGGTCTCTTAGATCTAATCTAGTGATTACAAGCTAAGAAGAAGGTGATCGAATGAGTGTTGGGATTGTGGTCTCCAAGCAATATCATTTCAGTATTCGGGCATACTGTCAGTGACCTCAGTAGCAGGAGAGATTCAGGGACGTTCCGAGGGCTTCATTTGCTTCCAACAAGGATGGCATGCAACAAACACCACTATGAGGTACGGGGCCTGGGGGCCATTTATTTTTCCGAATTTTTGTAGAAGACACTGTCAGCCTGTTAATATCACACTTCTCAGTGTCTGGGTCCACTCCTCCACACGTGTAGAAATATTAAGCCCTTTCCCTTCTTTCCTGTGGGTTAGAGTGTTAAGCAGGGAACTCGTCTTCAGTTCTCAGTCCTCACCCAACCCTTAATCCCTGATGTCTGCTCATCTGTAAAGCTGCAAGTCTTGCTTCTAACTCTACATCCTCTCCTGCCCCACATCCCCCCTTCTCACATCCCTGCCTTTTCCCTTCCTTCCTCCCTCCCCACCACTGGAGGATTTGCAGGTATTTATGCTCACAAACACACACCTCTCCTCTTCACATTTCATTGGTTTTTATTTTAATCATCAACACAGATGTACCCTGTTACGGCAAGATTTGTTCCCTATGCACTTGACCATTTCTCCACAGCCTCTAGAGACACAGCAGATAGCTCTAGGCCTCTGGGCCTTGCTATGCACAGGGTATTACTTGGAATGGTGGAATTAATTCTCCAGTGTCCCTTGTACCTGGTCTGCCAATTTTTTTTTTCCATGCCTTCACTTCCATACGACTGGCCTTATTACTCATTGGGTTTTCTTGAAGGGTTGTTGTTTGAATATAATTTTTTTCTTAAAGTCCCTTGAAGGGGCCTTCGTAGCATCATTAGTTATCATTATCTTCTTCCGTACCTAATAGGGAAGGCCCAGAAGGGCATTGGTTTGAGGAAAGAGGATGGGGACTGAGCGGGAAGGGGGAGTGGTTCCATGAGGAGTGCTAGCTGAGAAGATTTGTGCCAGGGAAGGACAGGTAGGAGTTGTGCATGTGTTCTGTACAAAAAAAAAAAATAAAGGAAGAACTTGGCCGGAGGCATTTCACAATTTCACATTGCCACCAACTCTAGAAAAGGAGTTCACAGGTGGTATCTGGCGTTGGTTGTTCCTTAATCATTGTGGGCACTGGTGATTTCCTGTTCACCTTAGCTTTGTTGAAGCCAACAGTTGTTTACCCCAGGCCTCCTGCCCTCCATATATATATATATGTGTGTGTGTGTGTATGGAGCACTGCCCAGCTTTGTTTGGTCAGCGTGGTTGTTTCCCACTGGTTCTTTCCCAGCCAATGATAGTCCTCAGGGGGCTCAGACATGGGAAAGCACTATTTCTGACAACATCAGGGGAGGGGCTGGTGCTTGGAGGCCAAGATTCTCTGGTTGGAGAAGGGGGCTTTTATTTAGCATCACCTAAAGAGCTTTCCCCCCTGACTGGCCACCTCTTCTCATTTCCCCATATTCAATTCTAGTTGTACACACAGCAGGGAGAGGGTGTTTCCTCCATGCCATTCCCTGTGGCCGTCCCATTCAGTAGTTCATTCTGTTATCTCTTCCTGTTAACCATTATCTAATATTCAGACACCTTTCAAACCAATATGGTCATACTTAAATTTCACTAAAGATATGAATCATCCACTTCCCTTCAACAAATTTTCTTATGCAACTTTCGCTTCATGAATACTGCCTGGTAACTTTCCCATCCTACCTCCTTTACCCAATGTCTGTTTATATCCCCTTAGTTTTCTGTTTCTATTGATAGAAGCAACATGGATGCCTCTCAAAATAATTATGTGGCTAGAAAGAGGTCAGATAATAAAGAGTGAATACAAAATGACTCCATTTATATGAAATTTGAGAAAGTGCAAACTAATACATGTATCTAAAAATAGCTCAGTGGTTACCTAGAGCAGAGGTTTGGGAAGGATGGGAGGGAGGGGTTAGAAAGAGGCATGAGGAAATTTTAGTCATGATGGATATGTTCACTATCTAGATTGTGGCGATGGTTTCACAGGTGTGTGCCTATAGCAAAACTTACCAAATTGCACATTTCAAGTATGTTCATTTTACTGTATGTCAATGAATTTTCAATAAGGCTGTTATAAAAAGTCAACAGGAAGGTAATTAGCACCTCTTACACAGAATGATTCTCAGGAACCTTTTAAAATACCATTCTAATCAGCATGTTGGTAAAGAAAAATAAACAAAAACTTAAGAAAATGTAGCAATTTACCCAGAACTTTTTAAAGACTTCTTCTAAATTTTCCTTAATTTTGTTGATCAGATTTAAAAATTTAATCACTGATAATTGTGTTTGCCTCTCTGGCCTTGTTTCCTTGGGAAACAGAAATGATTCCATGGCAATAAAGTGGTTTGTCATTCAGATTAAAATACACATTGCTTTGGGCTTAAATTTCTGTTAATCGCCTACGCTTAGGTCACACATTGAATATTCTTATTTGATCTCAAGGAAAGAAAAATCAAGTGAACATCATAAAAAGCTGAAGGGTAATTAAATATAAAATCATTAAAATCGTGCCCACCTTGAAGTCAGTCACTGTGTTACACCCACCCTAACCCAATCATGCCACTTGGACTCCAGGACTATTGTTCTTGAATTCACTGATTGTGTTTATTGATCTCTTATTTATTGAATATCTCCAATGATACGAGTACTCTGATTAACAGCAAATGTTCTAACTGCAAATTTCATCTTTTTCACTGTGATAATCATAATAAAAAAAATTCCCAAATTAGCATACATCCTGACCCAAAGAACATGTGAACATATTGCCTAACATGGGGAACAAAAGACTTTGCATATGGGACTATGTTAAGGAACTTGAGTTGGAGAGAGTATCCTGGCTTTTCCAGTGGGCCTAGTCTAGTTACAGGAATCCTTAAAATTAGAGAACCTTTTCCGTCTGTATTCAGAGGGTGATGTGACTACAGAATCATGCTCAGGGCAGTGCGGTGTTGCTGGTTTTGATGATAGACAAACGACTCCTTGAGCTAGGGAATGTGGATATTCTGCCAACATTTTTAGTCCAGTGAGACCCATGCTGACCTTCAGAATTGTAAGATAAATCATTTGTACTCTTATAAACCACTGCAGTGACTTATTACAGCACCAAAATGAAACTAATACATACATACCCACTTGCAGATCCTATGACCACGGACAGACCTAGGGAACAACCGTATCTGTGCTACCAGTTCGAAATAATTGTTGAATGGATTTTATCCTTAACTGATCAAAACACTGCTAGCAAACCGATCTCCAAAATTTGTTGTGAAAAGTGGAAATCTTTCAAGAAGGAAACCAGTTAGCTACAAATCATAAGTCAATAAGGAAGAGGAAAGGAGTATAGACTGAAAAGAGTAAAGTGTCTTTGTTTTGTTTTGTTTTGTTTTGTTTTGTTTTGTTTTGTTTTGTTTTTTGCCAATGAAGCATTCTGAAATAAAGCTGTCTTGAGATTTTGGTATGCAGCTCAGAAAAATATTTTATAAATCTCTGGAAATAAAAGTTAAACATTCAAATGGTAGAAAAACGTTAATAATAGCCATATGAATGTGCTTTTATTATTGATTACTTCTTTATGTCAGTAAGGTCAGGATTCTATTGCTATTTGTCTAAGAGTCCATATGTCCAAATGTAATATAAAAGTCATTAGTTGGGCAAAATGTGATTCAAACAGTAAACCATATCTAAATTTAAGTTTCTGACCAAGAACCTGAAGGAACGCAACTTCTCCTGAATTTTCTCTTTCCTCATCAATGAGCACCTTCCTCTCCAGTGACTCCTCTTCTGTAAGCTTCTGGTCTTTTCAAATATCTTTTCTTGAGCAAAAATACTAGAGTAAATTTTTTTTCCAGTTTTGTCTGAGCAACAACAAATAGGATTCAGTTGCAGTGAATGAGACTTAGGGTAAATGTTGCAAAGAACTTTTCAGTTTTGGAAAAGGTTACAGTAAAACAAAACAAAACAAAACAAAACAAAAGATAGATGACTCTTGGTAGACATGGAAGAGAGAGACGCTTGACCGAAGTTTGGAGAAAGGTGCTACCAAAGACTCAGGCTAGTCTTTTAGATCTGTGGAGATGTCCTTATAGGTATGGCTGAGTTAAACTCAAATATACCATTTGGTTCATACTAGTTTCAATGCCTTATTAAAATAATGATGCCATGTAATGGGATCAAGAATACCTGAAATCCCACTGACATTGCATTAAATCATTGATCTGATATGGTGAAAGAAAGAATGGGTTCAGGGCAAGAATTTCAAGTCCCAACAGCATTCATTAGATGTATCTATAAATCACTTAAACATTCTGAGCCTCAGTATCGTCTTCTGTAAACGGTTGTAATTCTAGTTCTCCGCAGGACTTGCATGTTATTACCTGGCTCAAAAGAAAGTCACAAATGTGAAAGTATCATGAAAATGGTAATGTATTATAGTATTTATAATACACTATTATGTATTTATAGTATTATTTTGATATAAAAAGCATCCTTACAAAGTAATTAGCTTTATCTCAGTCAACACTGTTTGGGAGAACTCAGAAGTTAATCACTTACAGTTTCACAGTCTATAAATACTGGAGCCAGAATTATGTTTTGAACCCAGAATCTTTTGCTCCAAATCATGTGCTCACACATTCTTCTATAAATCCCTCCTCACAAATTATTGTCTTTGGTTTGCTTATTGAAATCAGGTTTTAGGGTTGGCGCAAAGTAAGAAATATGCAAAATACATTAATATGGCTTATTACTCGAGTTTAATCTTTCTCTCTTGAAATATGACAGACTGAACAAAATATGTGGGGCCAGTCTTAGGATCTTGGAAATTTCCAAATTCAAGTAGAATTAATGTCTAGAGACACAGTATTGAAATTAACTTAACTTGTAGAAAATTTTATGTTCCCATGACTTGTAACTAATTTTGCAATGGGGTCAATTCTGAGCCATTAATTTCCAACTAAAGCAGTTTAATTTGATGCCTACCCTCTAAAACAATCTTTTAAGGAAGCCCTCCAGGCACGATGAAGTAGACTGCTTTTCATAATGTACTTCAACATAACATTTGATCACATGTTGAGGACATTTATGATAACATAATATTGTCACATTCTAGAGTCCTATAGTAGTCTCTAAGGAGAAGTTTGTGACAAATAACCATATTTTCGATGACTTAAATTGGTTTCATTTCCATTGCAGAGAAGACATTAAAAAATAAAACCACTTGGTGCATGACATTTGTACATTGCTGGGTTTCAGAAGAACCTTAAGCAATTTGGCCTTCTCAGTACAGAAACATAGAGATGAAAAATGATCCTTTCTACATCTGGGACACTCAAATATGGACAAGCTTCCCCTGTTTTCGCAGCAGTAAATCTACATGAAGTATATGGAAAATTAGACTGGTCACACCTTCCAACCAGATGATTTAGAAGCAGATACATGGCAAATTTAGCGAGAGAACTATACTTTTCTCCACATTAAATAAATTACCACCATTATTATAACCATTTCCAGTTAACTTTTACCCAAGTAAAAGGAATCAGAGGATCAATAATGGGCTCCTGCTTTTATGATTTGAACATTATTAGACTTAACTCAGTTGCCTAGGAGACTTTATTCTAGACAGAACCCAGATGAGAAGGTTGTAATTTTTGCACTGCTATTTGACTTTGAAACCTTTCCAAGTAAGGATGGTTTCTTTTTATTTTAGAAGAATGACCGTGAAACAAATGTAACATTTTTCTTTTGGACAAGGAGGTGGTCCTTGAGCACTTATAGTGGAGGAAATGTGAAAGAGTCACACTGTGTTATTACTTGCACAAGAATGCATTCCAGTCACCAGGAAGGTATTTTCTTTTAAAAGCAAATCATCCTAATAATTAAAATGAAGGGTGGTAATAATGAAAATTGGGAATTCTCTTCCATAACCTTTGCCAAGTTCCTACCGTAATAAGCTTCTGCTCTCTGTCGTGGTAGATTGTTTAAGTTTCCATGAAACCTGATGGCATTCAGGTTTTCTAAGGACATTATCCACTGCCTATTAAATATTATTAATGTTGTTTCTCTTAAAGATAACATTAAAATTTCCTGGCATCAAATATAGCATATAAAATGCTGTCTGATTTTTCTTTTTTCTTTTTTCTTTTTCCCCGATATCTCCTATAGGAAATATATTGGCATCTTGTAAAGCTGGATTACAAAACTTTCCCAGGCAATTTCCTTACATGACTGAAATAATGCTTATCCACACACAAAGTTCAAGATAAAATGGGACATTTATTCCCCTACGCCAAGAGATGAGAAATTATCCTTGCTGGATTTCAGTTTTATCTTTCCAGCAAAAGAATAAGTTTGTTGGGCTTTTCTGCCTCTCTGTCTCCATATCTGTGTGTGTGCGTGCACACGTGGGCATGCACGTGTGTACACGTATTGGCCCATGTTCTGAAACGCATGTTAGAAACTCGTTACATTTTATGTTCACGTAAGCAAAATCCCATGTTGCTACATGGAACGTGAGCATTTTGTAAATAAAGCTCAGAAAATACCACAAAGGACGCTGTTGAATTTGAATATGAAGGCAGTACTTATACTTGGTTTCATCAGCAGATGAAATTGTGACCTACAGACTCTCCTAAATACAAATGATATCTTTCGTTAACATCGTAAGCTCTTTTGATAAGACTGCCTGCCTCAGCAGGTTCCACTCTTCACAGCACAGTGTCCACTTCCAAATACTCTTGAATAGTTAAACTTCAGCCGTGCTTGCCAGCTCAGAAATGAAGCTGTATGTGACCACAGCGTCAAGTTAGCAACCGGCTCTCCTGCTGCTAGAGTGAGGGACAAATGGAGGTAAATGGGCCCTTCTCCTAGGAACGAATTGTCCTGAGATGCTTAATTGACTGGAGTGCACCAAGATTTCATATTTTTGGTTTGCTGATTGCTAACAGCTAACTGGATTTCAGGTCCCAGAATCAGAGTTTGGGATCATGCCAGGAGTCAGCTAAGCTGAGGACAGAAAGTCATAGTCTCTTGTAGAAGAAGAAACTGGAAATAGAGGTTACAGGGCAATGGATTGTAAATAAATAAGCTGTGTTAATCATCCCAAAGAAAGAAGTATTATCATAAAAGAATTATTTTATGGCACCCATTTTGACCCTTGTATGTATCTGCATCGTGTACAGACAGCTAATTTTTAAAATAATTTTTTGCCAGTTTTTAAGTTGAGATATAATTAGCATATAGTATTTTACTAGTTTCGGGTTACAACATAATTTGATATTTATATACTCTGTGAAAGGATCACCACAGTTAGTCTGGTTAACATCCATCACCATACATAGTGACATTATTTTTCTTGTGATGAGAACTTTTAAGATTTATTCTCTTTGCAACTTTCAGATATACAAGACAGTATTATTAACTATAGTTACCATGCTGTACGTTATAGCTCATGACTTATTTATTTTATACCTGGGAGTTTGTCAGACAGCTAATTTTTGTTTTTATTTTGTAGGTCCTTGTTTCCTTTTGGTGTTTCTTTTTTTCCCTTAAGGGGTAGATTTCCTCAGTGCAATTAAGCTTATGTAAATATTGTATATTATACAAAATATTACTCTATAAAATTCAAAGTTTGAGCTAATGAACCTTCACCACAATACTAAGAAGATGGTTATTGGCAAAGGATCGAGTGTCATTCTCTAGAGATTGAAAACTGGACTCTAAGGAAACATACTTGCCCTGAGAGAAACCTCATTTCCCAGCCTGCATTGTCAGAATTCAAATTAGTGTTTTCTGTAATCCAGAGAAAATAACTTTTTTTTTTAAAACTGAGCCCCACACATTAGCATATCAAAGGCAGGCTGCAAAGGTATGTATTTTTAAGGTGGTTTTTAATCAGTTTTAATCAGCACTCACAGAACATTTCCAAAATACAGCCTTATTAAAAGCATCCTATATAGGCAGTAACTTGATTTATATATTCCCATGGTCACTTTTCTATGTGCTACATCAATTTTATATCCTCACTTGAGAGTTGAATGAATAGAGAGCCAGAGTTTGAGTGACCCTGAGTGTTGGCATTGGAAGAGTTATCTCCCAGGGTTAGAACAGGAATTGAATGGATGTGCGTGTGTGTGTGTGTGTGTGTGTGTGTGTACGTATGTATATATACATTTATGTATATATACATATATATATATGGGTTTGATGGGGTTTTGTTTATTTCTTTTTTAAAAAAATTTTTATTAACATACAATATATTATTAGCTGCAAGAGTACAGGTCTGTGAATCGCCAGGTTTACACATTTCACAGCACTCACCATAGCACATACCCTCCCCAATGTCCATAACCCAACCGTCCTCTCCCTACCCGCCCCCCGGCAACTCTCAGTTTGTTTTGTGAGATTTAGAGTCTCGTATGGTTTGTCTCCCTCCTGATCCCATCTTGTTTCATTTTTGCCTTCCCTACCCCCCAAGCCCCCCACGTTGCCTCTCAACTTCCTCATATCAGGGAGATCATATGATAATTGTCTTTCTCTGATTGACTTATTTCGCTCAGCATGATACCCTCTAGTTCCATCCACGTCGTCACAAATGGCAAGATTTCATTTCTTTTGATGGCTGCATAGTATTCCATTGTACATATATACCACATCTTCTTTATCCATTCATCTGTTGATGGACATCTAAGTTCTTTCCATAGTTTGGCTATTGTGGACATTGCTGCTAAAAACATTCGGGTGCACGTGCCCCTTCAGATCACTACATTTGTATCTTTAGGATAAATACCCAGTAGTGCGATTGCTGGGTCATAGGGTAGCTCTATTTTCAACTTTTTGAGGAAACTCCATGATGTTTCCCAGAGTGGTTGCACCAGCTTGCATTCCCACCAACAGTGTAGGAGGATTCCCCTTTCTCTGCATCCTCGCCAGCATCTGTCGTTTCCTGACTTGTTAATTTTAGCCATTCTGACTGGTGTGAGGTGGTATCTCATTGTGGTTTTGATTTGTATTTCCCTGATGCTGAGTGATATTGAGCACTTTTTCATGTGTCTGTTGGCCATCTGGATGTCTTCTTTGCAGACATGTCTGTTCGTGTAATCTGCCCATTTTTTGATTGGATTATTTGTTCTTTGGGTATTGACTTTGATAAGTTCTTCATAGATTTTGGATACTAGCCCTTTATCTGATATGTCATTTGCAAATATCTTCTCCCATTCTATCAGTTGCTTTTTGGTTTGGTGATTGTTTCCTTTACTGTACAAAAGCTTTTGTTCTTGATGAAGTCCCAATAGTTCATTCTTGTCCTTGCTTCCCTGACCTTTGGTGATGTTTCTAGGAAGAAGTTGCTGCGGCTGAGGTCAAAGAGGTTGCTGCCTGTGTTCTCCTCAAGGATTTTGATGTATTCCTGTCTCGCATTGAGGTCTTTCACCCATTTGGAATCTATTTTCATGTGTGGTGTAAGGAAATTGTCCAATTTCATTCTTCTGCATGTGGCTGTCCAATTTTCCCAACATCATTTGTTGAAGAGGCTGTCTTTTTTCCATTGGACATTCTTTCCTGCTTTGTCGAAGATTAGTTGACCATAAAGTTGAGGGTCTATTCCTGGGCTCTCTATTCTGTTCCACTGATCTATGTGTCTGCTTTGTGCCAGTACCATACTGTCTTGATGATGACAGCTTTGTAATAGACCTTGAAGTCTGGAATTGTGATGCCACCAACTTTGGCTTTCTTTTTCAACATTCCTCTGGCTATTTGAGGTCTTTGTTGGTTCCATATAAATTTTAGAATTATTTGTTCCATTTCTTTGAAAAAAAAAAAAAAAAGGATGGGATTTCGATAGGAATTGAATTAAACATGTAGATTGCTTTAGGTAGCACAGACATTTTCACAATATTCTTCCAATCCATGCGCATGGAACATTTTTCCATTTCTTTTTGTCTTCCTCAATTTCTTTCATGAGTAATTTATAGTTTTCTGAGTACAGATTCATTGCCTTTTTGGTTAGGTTTATTCCTAGGTATTTTATAGTGTTGGGTACAGTTGTAAATGGGATTGAGTCCTTAATTTCTCTTTCTTCTGTCCTGTTGTTGGTGTACAGAAATGCAACTGATTTCTAGCATTGATTTTATATCCTGACACTTTACTGAATTCCTGTATGAGTTCTAGCAGTTTTGGAGGGGAGTCTTTTGGGTTTTCCAGATAAAGTATCATATCATCTGCAAAGAGTGATAGTTTGACTTCTTTGCTGATTTGGGAGCCTTTAATTTCTTTTGGTTGTCTGATTGCTGAGGTTAAGACTTCTAGTACTATGTTGAATAGCAGTGGTGATAATGGACATCCCTGCTGTGTTCCTGACCTTAGCGGAAAAGCTCTCAGTTTTTCTCCATTGAGAATGATATTTGCGGTGGGATTTTCATAGATGGCTTCGATGATATTGTGGTATGTACCCTCTATCCCTACACTTTGAAGAGTTTTGATCAAGAAAGGATGCTGTACTTTGTCAAATGCTTTTTCAGCATCTATTGAGAGTATCATATGGATTCTTGTTCATTCTTTTATTAACGTATTGTATCACATTGATTGATTTGCAGATGTTAAACCAACCTTGCAGCCCTGGAGTAAATCCCACCTGGTCGTGGTGAATAATCATTTTAATGTACTGTTGGATCCTATTGGCTAGTATTTTGGTGAGATTTTTGCATCTGTGTTCATCCAGGATATTGGTCTGTAATTCTCTTTTTTGATGGGGTCTTTGTCTGGTTTTGGGATCAAGGTAATGCTGGCCTCATAAAATGAGTTTGGAAGTTTTCCTTCCATTTCTATTTTTTGGGACAGTTTCAGGAGAATAGGAATTAATTCTTCTTTAAATGCTTGGTAGAATTTCCCTGGGAAGCCATCTGGCCCTGGGCTCTTGTTTGTTGGGAGATTTTTGATGACTGCTTCAATCCCCTTACTGGTTATGGGTCTGTTCAGGTTTTCTATTTCATCCTCGTTCAGTTGTGGTAGTTTATAGGTCTCTAGGAATGCATCCATTTCTTCCAGATTGTCAAATTTGCTGGCGTATAGTTGCTCATAATATGTTCTTACAATTGTTTGTATTTCTTTGGTGTTGGTTGTGATCTCTCCTCTTTCATTTATGATTTTGTTAATTTGGGTCCTTTCTCTTTTCTTTTTGGATAAGTCTAGCCAGGGGTTTATCAATCTTATTAATTCTTTCAAAGAACCATGTCCTAGTTTTGTTGATTTGTTCTATTGTTTTTTGGTTTCTATTTCATTGATTTCTGCTCTGATCTTTATTATTTCTCTTCTCCTGCTGGGTTTAGGCCTTCTTTGTTGTTCTTTCTCTAGCTCCTTTAGGTGTAGGGTTAGGTTGTGTGTTAAAATCTTTCTTATTTCTTGAGAAAGGCCTGTATTGCTATATATTTTCCTCTCAGGATTGCCTTTGCTGTGTCTCACAGATTTTGAACAGTTGTGTTTTCATTATCATTTGTTTCCATGAATTTTTAAAAAAATCTTCTTTAACTTTCTGGTTTACCCTATCATTCATTAGTAGGATGCTCTTTAGCCTCCATGTATTTGGGTTCTTTCCAAACTTCCTCTTGTGATTGAGTTCTAGCTTCAGAGCATTATGGTCTGAAAATATGCAGGAAATGATCCCTATCTTTTGGTACCAGTTGAGACCTGATTTGTGACCCAGGATGTGATCTATTCTGGAGAATGTTCCATGTGCACTAGAGAAGAATGTGTATTCTGTTACTTTGGGGTGGAGTGTTCTGAATATATCTGTGATGTCCATTTGGTCCATTGTGTCATTTAAGACCTTTATTTCCTTGTTGATCTTTTGCTTGGATGATCTGTCCATTTCAGTGAGGGAGGTATTAAAGTTCCCTACTATTATTCTATTATTGCTGATGTGTTTTTTTATTTTGTTATTAAGTGGTTTATGTAGTTGGCTGCTCCCATGTTAGGGGCATAGATATTTAAAATTGTTAGATCTTCTTGTTGGACAGACCCTTTGAGTATGATATAGTGTCCTTCGTCATCTCTTATTATAGTCTTTGGCTTAAAATCTAATTGATCTGATATAAGGATTGCCACCCCAGCTTTCTTTTGATGTCCACTAGCATTGTAATTTGTTTTCCACCCCCTCACTTTAAATCTGCAGGTGTCTTTCAATCTAAAATGAGTTTCTTATAGACAGCATATTGATGCGCTTGTTTTTTAAATGCATTCTGATACCCTATGTCTTTTGATTGGGGCATTTAGGCCATTTACATTCACGGTAACTATTGAAAGATGTGAATTTAGTGCTATTGTATTGCCTGTAAGGTGACTGTTACTGTATATTGTCTCTGTTCCTTTCTGGTCTGTTACTTTCAGGCTCTCTCTTTGCTTAGAGGACCCCTTTCAGTATTTTCTGTAGAGCTGGTTTGGTATTTGCAAATTCTTTTAGTTTTTGTTTTTCCTGGAAGCTTTTTATCTCTCCTTCTATTTTCAGTGATAGCCTAGCTGGATATAGTATTCTTGGCTGCATGTTTTTCTCGTTTAGTGCTCTGAATATATCATGCCAGTTCTTTCTGGCCTGCCAGGTCTCTGTGGATAAGTCTGCTGCCAATCTAATATTTTTACCATTGTATGTTACAGACTTCTTGTCCCGGGTTGCTTTCAGGATTTTCTCTATGTCACTAAGACTTGTAAATTTTACTATTAGATGATGGGGTGTGGACCTATTCTTATTGATTTTGAGGGGGGTTCTCTGTGCCTCCTGGATTTTGATGCTTGTTTCCTTCCCAATTTAGGGAAGTTCTCTGCTATAATTTGGTCCACCATACATTTTGCCCCCCACTTCTTCTTCTTTTGGGATCCCAATTATTCTAATATTGTTTCATCTTATGGTATCACTTATCGCTTGAATTCTCTCCTCGTGGTCCAGTAGTTGTTTATCTCTCTTTTTCTCGGCTTCTTTATTCTCCATTATTTCATCTTCTATATCACTAATTCTCTCTTCTGCCTCATTTAGCCTAGCAGTAAGAGTCTCCATTTTTTATTGCACCTCATTAATAGCTTTTTTAATTTCCACCTGGTTAGATTTTAGTTATTTTATTTCTCCAGAAAGGGCTTTTATTTCTCCAGACAGCGTTTCTCTAATATCTTCCATGCCTTTTTTGAGCCCAGCTAGCACCTTGAGAATCGTCGTTCTGAACTCTAGATCTGACATATTACCAACGTCCGTATTGATTAGGTCCCTAGCCTTCAGTACTGCCTCTTGTTCTTTTTTTTGTGCTGCATTTTTCCACCTTGTCATTTTATCCAGATAAGAATATATGAATGAGAGAATAAAATACTAAAAGGTGGCAAAGACCCCAGAAAAATGTGCGTTAACCAAATCAGAAGAGACCCCAAATCGTGGGGAGAAGAAAGGGGGTAAAAAGAAGTTCAAAAAAATTTTTTGAACAAAGAAAATATATATATTAGACCATTGAATAGAACAGAACCACCCACTTGATTTTAGAAGTATTTTGGTCTCTTAGAAGAAACTACCTCCCAAAATTTTAAAGAAAGAAAAATACATATATATATATATATATATATATATGTGTGTGTGTGTGTGTGTGTGTGTGTGTGTGTGTGTGTGTATACACACACAAAAAAAATAAATAAATAAGGGTAAACATGATGAAGGGGTGGAATATGACTGTAAAGAAATTTTTTTAAAAATTCTAAAAAAGGAGTTGATAAGTTGGTTGAGAAAAGAAAGAAAAAGAAAGTGGAGAGAATTTGCTCAGGCTGGAGACTAGAACAAACCCTGTACTAGGTTTAGGGTATATTTTGATCTATTAGAAGAAGTTGCATCCCAAAAATTTTTTAGAAGAACGCTATGTGTATACATAAGATAAAGTTAGATACAATGAAGGATAAAATGTGACTATAATAACGAAGTTTCAAAAAGATTTTTTAAGAAAGGTATTGTTAAGATAAACTAGTTAAAAAACATTAAAAGAGGAAAGAGTAAAAGTTAAAAAACTTAGAATAAGAAAAAAGTAAAATAAAATAAAATTTAATTAACTTTGCAAAACTAAGGAATCATGGGGAGAAAGCCATGAATTCCACACCTTGCTTTCCCCTAGTTCTGGAGGTCCGCTGTTGTCCTTGATCAGTGAGCTTGGTCTTGGCTGGATGTTCTTGCTGATCTTCTGGGGGAGGGGCCTATTACCATGATTCTCAAGTGTCTTTGCCCAAGGCAGAATTGCACCGCCCTCGCCAGGGGCTGGGCTAAGTAATCTGCTCGGGTTCGCTCTCAGGAGCTTTTGTTCCCTGAACACTTTCCATAGAGTTCTGGAGGATGGGAATAAAAATGGTGGCCTCCCAGTCTCTGGCCGGAGGAGCCGAGAGCTTGGGGGCCCCTCTTTTCACTGTGCCCTCGGAAAAAAGCAGTCAATCATTCCCATCTCCCTGGTCTCTGGCCACGCTCCAAGTTCACCCGGCCTGTAACCAAGCATCTCTGTCTCTGGCATACAGTCCCATTTGGAGTTGCCAAACCGAACAGATCCTTGCCACTCTTCCAGGGGTTTCTCCCCAGATCTGCCACTTGTGGGGTCCCTGCTCAAAGAGCTGTGGCCTGACTGTGCTGTGGATCACAGTTTAAGCTACCCCCAAGCTGAGAGCTCACTCCTCGGCTCCGTCTCTGTAGCCGGCTTTCCCACTCTAATACCTGTAAGCTCTGCTACACTCAGACATCCCCGATCCTTCTGTGACCCCACAGGACCTGAGACCACACTGTCCCCATGTGGGCTTCACCCTGGCTTAGTCTCTAGAGTGATGCACCTCAGTGAAGCAGACTTTTAAAAGTTCTGATTTTGTGCTCCACTGCTTTACCACTTGCCAGGAGCCAGCCCTTCCCCCCACAGTCTGTCTTCCCATCGCATCAGATTCACTTCTTCACACGTCCTACCTTTCAGAAAATGGTTGACTTTCTGTTTCTAGAATTGCTGTTCTTCTTCTCTTTGATCTCCTGTTGGGTTTGTAGGTGTTCGGAATGGTTTGATAACTGTCTAGCTGATCTCCTGTGACCTGATGTCATCTCAGTCTGCTACTCCTCCGCCATCTTGACTCGTCCTCTCTTGTTAGTTTTTCTAATGGAACAGGTGAGATACATAGTCTACACTGTTCTAAATGTTGTACAAGTTTTAAAAAACAATTTGAAAATTACTTAAACATTATTTAAACATTTAAACATTATTTTAAGACATTTATTTAAAAATTATTTAAATGGCACTATTAATTGATTTGAAATAAAACAAAGGATAAATTCATGCATGGTTCTACCTCCCCAGTAAGCCCCAGTTCGACAGTGGTCCTAATCCCCTTTTGGTTCTTCTAAGCATGTGTAATAATGTTATACATTTAATAATAATAGTGACATTTATAAGGTCTTTATCATGTGTACTTTCCATGTTTTGACTCAGTTAATCTTTATAATATCCCTGTGGTATAAGTTAAGTACCATTCCTTACCCATTTTACAGATGAGGTAAGTGAGGCACGAGGCCGGTAAGGATCTTGCCCAATATTCTAGCCCTAGGAAGTGGCAGAATAAGAGTTTAATCAGGGAATTTGACACCACAGCCTGCGTTCTTCATCATTATGCTCTATCATCATTATAGCATAAGTACCATTTAACTTGACATTATAGTTAAGAAAGAACTCTGGAAAGGCCATGTAGTTACCATGGCTTTTCAAATGCCCACTATGCTCAGCATGTGTATAAGTACTATGGGGACCTGGAACAAAAGTGGAATGAATGGTACCAACCTTCACAGAATTTGTATTAATGATAGTATACTATCCCAAGGTAAACAACTTACAGGCCCTGGCTCCATGAGCTTCAGTGATTTTGGAAACAGTTTATTGAGTTAGTTTTAGTTTACTAATTATGTTACATAATGGTTATCTTTAAAACAAATTGCTTCCCTCACTGGTCCATAAGCTATGTGAGGGCAAGGCCCAGGCTCTTTCCCTCTGAATCCCCAATCACAGTCCCTACAAACATTAGGAGCTCAATGAAGGTTGTTTATGTGAAATGAAGGGTGTTTGCAAGGTACCTGTACACTGCCTCTTGTCTCCCTCCGGTGTAGTCCCCACAGGGTTCCCAGTCAAATAATAGGCCCCTGAATCAACTGGCATGGGAAGATTTTAGAACTAGGCAACATTTTTATTTATCAAAACATATAATTCAGTTCTATTCCAGAAATCATTATTTAACATTTACTTTGCTCACTTCTTGGGTCAGATTAGGAAGACACCTTATAAAATGTCAGGCACTATGCAAATAAAAAAGGTTTTCTCACAAGGTGCTGTACTAGGGACCACACACATGTCTTCATTAGCTCTTCATGGTTGGAGAACAATAACCCTCCCACCTGTCAGCTTAGTCTAAACCCAGTCTCCATGTCCATGTGACTAACGTGGACCAGCAGCCTTCTCAGCACCGTTCTGTGGGGCAGGGCTGAGTGAACATAAATTGCCCTTGAAGGTGGGATCAGTGCCTCCAGAGGCAGCTCCTGATACTTTTGTTGCTCTATGCACCAGTGTATCTCCCTGTGCCCCCCAATAACCGACGCTGTGGCCCACTGGTCCGAGAAAGAGGACTGACTTGAATCTGGGGTTCAGACTCTTGGACTATCTAGCCCCGCTCTGTTGTGGGCCTAATTGCTTCAGAATCTTGATTCTTAGTCTCCTTAGCAAATGAATTTTAGGCAAATATCAAGATTTTCCTCTTTCTCTACAATGTTTCTGAGCATGAACTCATAAGCTTTATACTGATATCAAATTATTTCACTTTGCGAGGTATTGAAGATATGAATGAAACACTGTCCTACTCATAAGAGGTGTACAATCTAAAGAGTAATTAAAATAGCTTATAGAAAATGATGTCTTCATTCATTGATTTCACAAACCCATTCTGAGTACATGGGAAGGAAGTGCTGTAGATGCCCACAGGGAAGGAGATATTTACCAAGAGTGTAAAAAAATCATTTTTTCAGAATATCACATTGCTGTGTATGTGCAGAGAAGAGGGGAGGTGCACCTGTTCTAAAATGCCAGCTCAGACATCTGCACACCAATATCAAAGGTGACAGGGTAAAGAAGATCTATGTTACAGTGCAGGTAAAGATCAGTCCATTTTTAGTGCACCCAAATTTTCTTTCAATAGCCAGATCCTCCACATTGCTGGGAAATAGTCATTATCAACTCGAGGGTCAACAGAGTTTGCATTGCTAATCACCACCTGTCAAAGTTTGCATTGTCCCTGACTTTTCTCGCGCACGATTAGCATGACCACCTGCAAGTGCAAACGCCCATTCGTGAGCACTCTGTTTCTCCCCAGGTGAAGAGAGTTTACTAGTGTGCATTCTTCCCAATACGTCTTACTGGCATGTTGACCTTCTGAAAACATCATTGCTGTACAGTGCCTCAATTCATGGACAACTTCACTGGCACAGCATTTAAACATCAAGTTGCTTTTCATGTAATTTTTATAAACGACTCCAATGTTCTCTTGCCTTTGGATGGCTGATAGTGGCAGTGGAACAATGGCCTTAGGAACAGGCTGCTTTTGAAGGTGTTAGCATTTGAGTTCAGAAGTCTGTTAAATCCACTTCCTTACTCAATGTGTCAACATTTCGCAATTTTGACCCATTATATTTATTTGCTATTTTAGCTATAATCGCCCCTGGGTGTACAATGAGGACTGTAAAGAAATGTAGGCAAACAGCAAGTAGGTTGCCAGCTATGGTAACATTTCTAGTTCTAGATCTTTCCTGCACACTGCCCCATACAATTATGAGGCAAGAATAGACCTGCAACTTTCGCCATTATGCTATAGTTCTCCTATTACTGAAAAGGAACCTGGGGCCAGGGGATGTCAGGTGCATTGCTCAAGGTCACCCAGCCACGTGGTAGCAGAATTGAGCCTAGAACTCAGGCCAACATTTCCAAGTCTCCATCTCTTTTCAGCTTTAGTATAAAATGGCCCATGTTAAAGCTCTTTGGGGATTTACTCAGAAGGAACATGTTAAAAGGTGGCCACTCTTCATGTTGTGGACTGGAAGATGGTTGATGAATTTAGAAGGGGTGTGTGTGTGTGTGTGTGTGTGTGTGTGTTCGGTAGCTATATTTCTTGGATGAGTGTATGTGGAATGATAAAACCAGCTTACAGTGAGCTTTCCACATGGACCCATCTGCAGATTCTTTTTCTAGATTTTCCAGATCTTAGACCAAAGAGTTTTGAGCCAGAAGGAAACTTGGCTCAGTGGTTCCTTATCTTTTAGGGGTTAAGATTCTCTCTGAGGGTCAAAGAAAATCTTTCCTTCTCTGAAAATGTATATGCTCACAAAATTACATCCACTATGTCTCAGGACAAGATAAATCCTTTCACTCTTTCTCATTTGCAAAATGGGTGCATGTGTTGGGGGGGGGGGTTAAGGTTAGATCCTGCCATACAGAGGAGGATACACCTAAACAGAGAGGGGGAGAGACTTCCAAAAGCCCCACATCTTGCCCTCAATTTGTAGAGTTTAGGCTATTGTTCTTTCCGCGTAACCAATCCATTGCTGTCCTTTTTGTCTTTTTCCTCAGAAGATGACAGATGAGTCATATCCTAGGTCATGCTTTCACTCTGAACCATCGAGACACTACTTTTTATTCATAGCTGCTTCAGCATATGTTACAGAAAAGTTCCATATATAAAAAGACAGTGTCTGGAATAGGAATTTGTGTTCTTAAACAAAAAAGCCTTCACATAGATCATAACTGTGAGGTGTAATTGCTTATACCCTCACCGCGAGGCATGGAAGGGGCCACCAAGACTGGCGCTATGAGATAGCTTTCCCTCGCAGAACGTCATTCCTGCCTTCATGGTATAAAGACAATTGGAAATGGTTTTGTTCTTTAAGTCTTCAGTGGTTAGCTTGAGGATTATAAAATTAATGTACTTTTTCGATGACATACTTAGTTACATAATTGTCCTAATGATCCAAATTACTTCCCATAAATGCAGCAAAGTGTGGGTGTTCTGAAATCCATCATTCAGTTGTCAAGCATCGTTGCAAAGGCTTTTCCTTGACGTGGAAATCAACAAAGCACCATGACCACCAGATTGATCCAGGGGCAGATGGAACTGTTTCACACTGTACCATGGAGTTAGCCTCTCACAGTGCACCGTCCTGAAACAGAACCTCCTGGTTCAATAGGCTTCTTGCCAACCCATGGAAGGAAAAAAAAAACAAAAACAAAAACAAGAAGTCGGGAGAGGGAGCTGAGACTATATAGCAGAGATGGGCCAGTGCTGGGCAGCGCCACAGAGACTAGAAATAGCCTCTTGCTAAAACACTGAAAGCATTTAGCAATGGTGCAGACTTGAGAAACCAAGTGCACCTGCCCTCTAATCATTATTTTTTCCTTTTGTGATAAAAGCATCAAGTAAGAATGTTACTGATTTTAACATTTATAGTCACAGTCTTTCCCGGTCACAGGCAGAAAAGCCCTTTGGTTTTTGCTCTACCATAGAAATAATCATTACAGCAGAGAACCACGGAGGCTAAAGCTTCCTCTCATGTCACATTTTGTAGAGTTCCGCTGAAGTGATCATCCTAATGGAATCTGATCAGTTTACCCTCCAGCTTACAAACTTCTGTTTGCTTTTTCTTGCTACTCAATCGCTTATAAGATTAGGTGCATTTTCCTCCCAGCAAACAAGGTTTTTCCCAGTCTGACTTCCTCTCCAATGCAGCCTCACCTGCCCCCCTCCTCTACATGCGAGCTTCCGAGCTCTCTGGACAGAGTCACCTTGTTGTTTCCGGCTCTTAATTCCTTTCCTTTTAACTTGCTCTTTTGTGGGCTAGAAACGCCACCTCCTCCCCGGCCATGCAAAACGTGTTCTGCAAGACTCTGAGTGTTATTCAAGACTTTGAGAACATGTCCCTTCGCCTGAGACCAGGTCAATTCATCTGTTTATGTGTCTTTCTTTCCCCACTAGTCCCAAAGTCAGGAAATGCATTTTGTTGATCTTTGTTTTGGTTATCTGTGCTGCTGGATTCATAGTTAAAAAAAAAAAAAATTAGTAACTCTCATTCCTGCTCTTTCCCCTTCCAGATGGCACATAAACAAATTGGTGACTTTGTGCTCGTTAAGAGATGTAAAATATTTACTTTCAGCCCTGGTGACAACCATATATTTAGACATTTATTTCTCCACCATTAAAAAAGTAATAGTAGACTAATTAATGTTTGATAAGTCAGCCAAAATGATTTGATCGTTTTGGTTTTTGTTTTTATAATTCCAACTGTTCCTTGGTTGTTTTATTGCTTTAAGTGGTGCATCAGAATAACATGGAAATCTCTGAAAAATACAGATGCTTCTGTCCCATGACCCAAAGATTAGATTTCACTTGGCCTGGGGTGGGGCCCAGGCATCAGTATTTTTTTTAAAGTTCCTCAGAATATTGACCTATGTAACCAGGTCAAAAGGCACAGCTCTAGAAGCTAGAATCGACAGCGGGTCAATGGCAAGTTTGACTTGTCCTTTATTGGGAATGATTACAACCATTGCTTCTTGAGAATATTTACTTACATCGAGCACTTTTCATACTTAACATGCATTTTACATGCTCTCCCATACATTTTATATACAAGACATATTTTATCATTGCATATATATCCATTAGGCACCATGTGGTAGATGAGCTAGCCCTAGCAGCAGACATCCAGAGCAGGAGCATTGATCTTGAACGTGTAGCAATGATTTCTGGTGATTCTTCTGGTTTGGTCCTGGATACAAAAAAATAGGGTCTAACCCAGGGATTCTAAGTTTCACTGTAGTGGCTGTTTGGAGAGCTGAATTGTGAAGGCTCCTTAGAATGTAAGAGGGCTTGGCAGGAAGAGTGCCCAGGAGGAGCGCCGTGGTGCCATAGTCCTACATGGGGGAGTAAATGGATGCATGTGCTTGGGTACCAGAACTGTTTCTCCAGAGAGTTGGGTTATCTGAAGTCTTTTCACCAGCCACCAAATGGAAATGCTTGTGTCCGTCAGTGACCTGGAGCAGAGTTGACTCAAGGATCCATGGTTACGTATCTCTTGCAAATTAGCGTCATGTAGTTGCTGGTTGCAAGATATTTGTCTCTTACCCCCCACCCCAAAAGGCTGGGAACTCAAGGTGCCATTACATCTCTTCACAACTTCCACTAAAGTTGGTTTGGTGGTACTGATGAGGCAGACGAAACCACCAGAGCTTGGGGATGTCTTGGATATAGATAAGAATTGCCGGCCAATAAAAATATTATAAGACCTCTCTGTTTCTAACAGGGAGCACATATTGGCCCTTCTTTCACTGCCTATGAAAAAGGAAAACTGATCTATAAAATGAAATTGGATCTGTGCACCTCTGAGATCCATTCCTATCTGATTTATGCCCTCCACACGCACTGGAATACGGTAGTAAGATATAAATTGCTCAGGTATTCTAATAAATTTCCCTTCTCATCATTTAAGACTAGTCCCACAGCTGGGACAATACATTCTCTTAAAGGGTGTCTGATTCTAATCTTTCACTGCATATTGGAAACTATAATCCTAGGGTTTGTTAGCATTTTTCCGATCTTTGTGATATCTCCCTGAAAGGTAATATGAGGAATGACATTTATTTCTTTGATTGCAAAATGCTGTAAGTCATAAGGAGTAATGCTCATTTAGTCAAAGATTTGGGGGCAAAAATAGAAACCGTGCCACATGATATATCCACTTTAAGTTTATAGCACATCTCAATTCAGAAACATTACAGTGTAAAAAAGATACATCCTTAGAATCAAAGAAACACAAAAGTACTATCTTCTTGCCTTTCTGTAGAGAGTATTAGAGTTTACCAGGTGTCTCTGCAGTTTCTAGCTCATGAAATCTTTAGGTAGAAATCTGGAGAGCTGGGCCCACAGAGAGCAATGGGAGGGAGGAGTAGGGATCACAAAGAGGGATCTAAGAGGGATCTGGGACAGGGGACTGCTGATGTCCCTCTTCACATGGCCTGCTCTCCTTGGATCTCTCCCTGCCGTTAGTGGTAATGCTGCATGCTGATGAAGGAAGCAGAAGCCCCTGGAAGATTCTGCTTGGAATCCTTCCAGAGGAACTTATTGGCACGTGTTGAGTGCCAGAGTCACTTGTTCTAGTGAAAGTCAGAATGATTAAATATGGGGATTAAAAATGACATTTTGTTTTTTAGAAGGGTTATTACACTGTGTGTTTTGCTGTTTTCTTTTTAACTAAATGGAAAAAGCAATCATGATTAGCCAAGTAGTGATATTATGAGCATATGATGGATAGTCTCTATAGAGTATGGTGAATTTTTTTTTAATGGTATTTTGCTTTTACTATCAGTTCAATAATGTTCAAGAGTAAATTAAATAGAGAAAATCATTTAATATCTTATTTTAGGCAATACAATCATGCATGAATTGTTCAGTGCAGACTAATGATTTCTAATTTTTTTAATTCTTCCTGCTATGTAAATAAAAATATAAGAAAAATAATCAATATGCCTTATTGAATTTTATTTTTAAATATTTAATCCATTTATTTAGGTTTATTGGCAGGAGTATTGATCTGACTACATTTCCTCGTGTTTAATCATGGTTATTGAATAGATTTCTAGTTACTCAATTTAAATTGCCCAAATATATATATTTTTTTATTTTGGTGAGAACATGTAACATAAGATCTATCCTCTTAACAGTTTGGAAATGTATAATACAGTATTAACTATAGACATTGCATTGTCCAGCAGATCTCTAGAATTTATTTCTCTTGCATAACTAAAACTTTACACACATTGAACAACAACTCTCCATTTCCCACTTCTTCCTGCTCTTGGCAATGACTATTCTACTCTCTGCTTATATGAGTTTGACTGTTTTAGATATCTCATGTAAGTGAAATCATGCAGTGCTGGTCCCTCTGTTACTTGCTTATTTCTCAGCATAATGTCTTCCAGGTTCATCCATGTTGTATATACACGGGTTGTGTCCAAAAGATCATTGAAATACGGTAGTGGGCAGACAATGGATATAGAAAATATGGCTTATTTTTCTTTCTTACTTTTAATTAACAGAAAGTGATTTTATAAATTGTTGCCTCGCTTTTTATTCAATGCTTTCATGAAAAATAATTCTCTTATTGTCATAGAAAATCAGAAATCAGTTGCAGACTTTATCTGCAACGGTCATTGTGTGCTATCTGTACTTGTGAAACAACTTACTTCCGAATCTTTTGGCTTAAAACAACAAGCTTTCATATCCTACTTCCTGTAAATTAGAAAACTGGGAGTGGCTTATTTCAGTGCCTCTGGTTCTAAGACAGGAGGTTGCAATCAAGTTGTAATCTGGGATACAGTCTTATATGAAGGCTTTTAGGAAGAGGGATAATTTACTTCCAACCTCACTCATGTCGTTTTCGGTAGGCCTTGGTCCCTTGAATGTAAGCCTCCTCAAAAGGTTGCCTCATGGCATAGCAGCTGGTTTCCCTCAAGGCAGGTAATCATGGAGAGTGCGAGAGTTTCCAAGATGGAGTCTTTTTAAAACCCAAAGACTTGCAGTCTTTTTATAACCAAAAATGACCAATAAACACACGAAAAGATGCTCAAATCATAAGCCATTACTGAAATTCAATTCAAAACCACAATGAGATACCACTGCAGATCCACTAGGTTGGCTAAAATTAAAAAAGAGAGAGAGACAATAACAAGGGTTAGTGAGGATTTGGAGAAACTGGAACCATCATGCATTGCTGGCGCGAATGTAAAATGATGTAAATACTATGGCAAACGTTTCTCAAAAAAGTTAACTGGATAGTTCTCATCTGATCCAGCAATTCCATAATTAACTATATACCCATGATCATTAAAAACATATGTCCAGGGGCGCCTGGGTGGCTCAGTGGGTTAAAGCCGCTGCCTTCGGCTCAGGTCATGATCCCAAGGTCCTGGGATCGAGCCCCGTATCGGGCTCTCTGCTCAGCAGGGAGCCTGCTTCCTCCCTTCTCTCTCTGCCTGCCTCTCTGCCTACTTGTGATCTGTCTGTTAAATAAATAAAAAAAAAAAAAATCTTTAAAAAAAAAAAAAAAAAAAAAAAAAAAAAAACATATGTCCACAGGAAAAATTGTAAGCAAATATTCACAGCACTATTCATACTGGCACCAAAATGGAAACCACCCAGATGTCCATCAGCTGATGAAGGGAGAGCCAGGTGTTGTACATTTTCAAAAAATGAATTATTATTTACTTACAAAAACCAAGTACTGATAAATAATACAACATGGATTAACAGTAAAAATCTTGTACTAATTGAAAGAAATGAGACCCTCCCCCCCCAAAAAAATAGTCAAAAATTGCATATATTATATGATTTAATTTATGTTAAATACCCAGAGGAGGTAAATATATCGAGTCAAAAAGTTGATTAGTGGTTTTCAGGGACATTGGGAGAAGGAAATAGGGTGTGACTGCTAATGGGTGTAGGGTTTCTCTTGGGGTGATGCACGTATCCTGGAATTACGTAGTGGTGTTGGTTGTATAGCTCTGTGTATATACTAACACTTATCGGATTGCACACCCTAAAAAGGTGAATTTTATGATTTGTGAATTGTCTCTCAGTAAAGCTATTAAATAAAAGCAAATAAAAAATTACTATGAATGCAATTGTAAATCTTTAACAGACTCAACAAAAAGAGATGAATAAGAACATCAGAATGTTTACTGTTTTAGTGAAACTAAGTATGAGTTTATAGTTATAGTTTATAGGCAGTATAGTTACTGATCCCTGGATAATTCTAGTAACTATACATAGTCATAAACAGAACTATTAGAGATTCAGAGGGGTAGCCTAGTTTAGATCAACTTCTAAAAGATTAATCACTTGTTCTTAATTTCTTCTCCAAAAAACTGATGGATAAGCTTCATGGTTACTGGCTGTCTGTGTCCTTGCTTCTTCTGTGTGAGAGCATGTATATTTCTTCTTGTTTAATATACTGGTGTCTGATTAAGATGCAGATCTGGAAGTAGCAAAAGCTCATGTTTGTTAAAATCTGAGACAGGTCATTGCTGGTTCTTCTCTGGAACTGTTTTCTCTCATGAAAATAAACAAATACAAACCAACTGCTTCTGCAAAGTTAGCCATCATCATCAGGCACACAGTTTGCAAAATGATTCTGAACCCTTCAACTCTCTTCTCTGGAGTCACCCTGTTGGCTCAGTCAGTTCGGCGTCTGACTCTCAAACTTGGCTCAGGTCGTGACCTCGGGCTTGTGAGATGGAGACACATGTGGAGCTCCACGCTCAGAGCGGAGTCTGCTTCAGTCGCTCTCTCCTTCTCCCTCTGCCCCTCTCCCCACGAATAAATCAACGAATCTTCAAGAGAAAAACTCTCTTCTCTGGTAGACTTGGCTACTATTAGGCGATGGCTTGTTTCATTTACTCAGTGTTCACTGCTCTTGCCCACATCACCTTATCTTAGAATAAAAGAACTCTTAACATTAAGTAGAGCTATGGTCAGAACAAATGCTGGTTGTTTATTGTTTTGTTTTTTGTTTTTCTGTTTTTTGTTTTCTCTGTCATGCAGGTACAACATAGGAGAATATAAAGAGGAACCATATTTCTTTCAGAGGAAGTGTGATCCAACCTGCCAAAATTTCATTTAATTGATATAAACCCAAGAGTCAGTCAGGTGTGTTCAGTATAAACCTTCTCTGGCGGTTAAGAAAATTTCCAGCTGAATAGAATTTGACATTTTAATAAAAGGAAGTGTGGCATTATGCTGCAGTCAGCATGCCTGACTAGAAACAGCCAGCCATGCCGAGAAGATTATAAAGCTTTTCCTCATGCCCTTTAACTTGAATTCAGTAATCAAAAGATTGATTTAGTGCTCAAACTTAATTTGCAGCTCTCATTTCATTAGTTTTCCAAACCAGCTAGATCTTTTAAATCTATTGGATCAGCTGCCGCTGTCCCACTGCCGGCTCTAGGGGGTATACCTTCCTCCTTCATTAGCCCTACCCATGAGGAGAGAGAGGAAAAATGAAGTCCAGAGTCATTGCCCTCCTTGGAGTCAAATCACGTCCCTGACTCCAGGAACTGGAATAATCTTTCTCCTTCAAATAGAAGGCTGTAGCGTTTAAGGATTAAGGAAATTTCAATAAATAAGAAATTTCTCTTCATCAGTTTCCGGGGGGGGGGGGGGGGAGTGGAACATAGAGGGTTGTTTGTCCAATGCACACCAGAGTTCAAAGGCAATACCAAAAGAGAATACCGAGACTCATGAAAAGGATCATTGACCTAGAGTAAACATCACTTTAGAAAACAAGGCTCTTAACCTTTCTTCTAAACAGAGGTGCGTCCATTGGCTGTATTCATTATAGCAGCGTGCTAGAAGGCCTCATTCTTAGACTGCTGATGCACACTGCTAAATTAACAGCTCCTGTTGTAAACGCAAGCCACCCAGTGTTTCTCAGATGATAGGGAAGGGCTATTTTCAAAGAAGCTAAGTGTTAGGAAAGAAGTTTAACTGCACGTAGGACACAGTCCTCTGCGACATACTGCCTTTCTTCCTCTTAAACTATGGGATCAGCAAGTGCAGAGGCAGGCTGCACTAGGCGTGCCTGTGGGGCGACTTGAGGAAGGGGTCAAACGCCTTGAGCCCCTGAATTTCTGTGCTAGGTTTTATCAAGACACAGAGACCAGAAAGTTGCTAGCTTCTCATTTTTCCTCATGCTACCTGCCCACCCCCCACAACCCCCTAGCCCCCCCAACTCACTCACCTTTCTTTTTTTTCTCCTCTTACATTTGGTATTTCTATAGCTCCAGAGTGTATTAGAGCATTTGGATTTTTGAGAAAAGGAAAAAATGGATATCGAAAGATTTTACCTTCAATTCTGTTCCTTTTTCTTTTTTGCATTTCCCTCCTTCTGGAACCTTTTGTCAAAGACATAGCATAATATATCTCAAATTCTAACTATGAATTTACATCCTGTTTTTTTGTATTTAATATGTCTGTATGAGCCTAACTATCCCCCATCCCTCAAGACCACAACCATTCAGAAGTTCTAAAAGTTTGCTCTGGTCCACATTGCCCTAGAGCATAAATTTAATGGGAGGGAGACTTGGTGGCATGTTTGGCCATGGTTTTAAATCTCTCTGTTTTCTTGATTCTGAATAAGTATTCTCAGTGTCTGATAACATCATCCAATTTCTCTACTTCTTTTCTATAATGAGTAAGTATCCAATACAGAATAAAGATACTTCATCCCACTCTTTAAAAAAAACAAACAAAAAAAAAACTTTCTGAGGGTTCAGGAAAGAAAAAAAAAAAAGACCAATCTTTTCTTTGTGTTCCATCCCCTGTCTCTCTCTCACACATACGTATACCTCACCCAAAACTCGTACCTGCCCAGCAGGGAGCAAGTTTCAAGAAAGGGTTTTGTGTTGTATACTTGGAATCCAGGCCCTAATTACATGTTATGGGGCATCATTCCTGTAGCAAAACATTAGCCATAAGGCATGAACCCTGTATGTCTCTGCACACCGACTCATATTCTGTTCCCAAGTCCCAGCAAAGTGTACATCGCAGAGAGCGTAAGTTATTACATGCCTCCCAAACAACCATTCAGAATGGAGACTGTTTTCATTGACACCCTGTTATTTCCCAGCACCCACCCCCCTACACCATGCATTGCTTTGCCTTGGGAGCTTGGGGGTATTGGTAAAATTCCTGCGCGGTCCTGCTGGTTGACCCTCCTTCCCCAAGCCCTGTGGTCCCTGACAGGGCTCCCACACCCAGGCAGACCTGGAAGACCCATTGTCTGGGAGAGCCTCTCCTGCCATTCTGCTCCTCCCTCGTGAACACAGCTGAGCACCGAGCACCTGCTATGAACAGCCAATAGCCTGGAGAGCTGCCCAAGCCTGTTTCCAAGTGGGCTGAACAGAGATCCTGAACTCTGCAGGAATAAACCCTCAGGTAGATCGCAGATTAATGCCGCGTATGACACAGCCTCACAACTACAGGCTTAAACCGGGGCACCGGAAGGGGAATGACAGTCACATTTCATGACTAGAAGACAAATACCTTTAGTAAGGCGTTAGGTACTTGGTTTGATCCTAGGTCAAATGAAGAGGCAGTGGCTGTGCTGCAGGCACCTCGTTTTTCAGGGCACTCTACTCCCCACGCCATCCCTCCCTGATGTTGTCCTCTAGGCTCTGCATGACCTGGGAGTGTCATCAGTAGACTTAGTCCTTTGAGGGAAACAAGAGGGGATTAAGTATGAGAAATACTGTCATCTTCTCAAAAGCACTTGCCAAAATATGCATCTTTCTTGTATTCGCACAGTTACTATGATTATATGTTATACCTTGGGGCATAGAGTCAGAGGGGCAATGCTATTTTATCAGAGGTTGTTTGAGGGGAAGCAAGAAGCATGACGTGTTGGTTCCCAATCTCGCAGAGGCTTCCCTAGTGTGATCTGAACTTGGCTCCTGTCGGCAGAGGGCCAGGAGAGACCAAAGAAAGAGGGAGGTCGCTATAGGTTAGCAAGTGGCAGTTTTAATAAGCCAAGAGAATTGAACATGCACAGCTTGCCTTGGGTAGCAGCAAGAGGAGTGGATGCAGGCACCTGCCAGCAAATCTTAAAAGATTATAAAGAAGCCCTAACCGGGTTCAGGCATGTATACCACGTAGGGTTAGGGTGTTCGCAACAGTGCATCCCTACCTCGAGGCCATGTCCTTGGAGCAGTCTTTGGGAGCAGGAAAGGCAAATGGGACCCACATTTCAAGGACAGGGTCAGGGATGAGGATTCTCTGAGTGCTAGAGTCTGGCTCACAGGTCAACTAGTGGTCACATTTTTTCGAAGACCTCCCCCATTTTGGTGTGAGCAAGTCTGGGCAGTAATGATGCCAGGAGGCATCACCAAGAGAAGTCTTGGCCCGAGTTGGCAGAATACCTGCAGCCTACACATGGGAAAAGAGATGACAGACTGAGACCAAACATCCTAATAATATGTAGGATTATGTCAGAGCGACAGAAAAAGGAGCCAGGCATTGAATTGGCTGTGACCAATATATTGTATGTTATCAAATGCCTTTCAAAGATGGAAGCAGGGACAAGAGTAAATACAGCTTTAGTTCAAAGTGAAAAAAGGAGGCAAACTCTGTGAGATGGAATTTAGTGTCATGGGCATGTGATTGTTCGTTCACTGTTTTTGCCGAGTGACAGCGGGACGGGAGGAGATGGAAGTGGTCACGTTCTGGCCCTCAAGGAGCTAAGGCAACTTGGTATATGGATATACGTGCACGCATGCGCACCCCCACTCTCGTGTCTCTGACCACTTTAGCGTTTCATGAAAAAGCTGGCTGACAAAATGGCCTCAGCCTCAGCAGACTGAGATTCTAGTACTTGCTCAGTTGTGGTGGCTAGAAAGGCAAATCCCTTCTCTCTAGCTAGGTCTCCATCTATGCACAGCCATAGATAAGGAGTTGGTACAGGGGGGTTGTGGAAAATGTTGATTATATCATGATGAATGAAAAATATTTATTCAAAAATGCAGAAGTATTTCAGTCAAGAGTATGCTTGAAAATGTGCCTCATTACAATCTAAATGATTAAGTCTTAAGAAAATTATTTTATGGGGCGCCTGGGTGGCTCAGTGGGTTAAAGCCTCTGCTTTCAGCTTGGGTCAGGATCCCAGGGTCCTGGGATCGAGCCCCACATCGGGCTCTCTGCTCCGCGGAGAGCCTGCTTCCTCCTCTCTCTCCCTGCCTGCCTCTCTTGCCTACGTGTAACCTCTGTCTGTCAAATAAATAAATAAAATCTTAAAAAAAAAAAAAAAGAAAAAAAAGAAAATTATTTTATCCTTTATTTGAATTATTTTAGGAACACGATTAATGGCAAAGAGTTCCTTGTGGGCTTAAAAATAGTTGGTCATTAAGTGCCAACAACCTGGCTCCTCCTAGCATGATTTCATCCCTGTTCAAGCCTCTGGAAGAGGTGGTGTGATAGACTTTTCAGCCTTAATTATTCAATGATTGTTGACCTGCAAGACCGAAAGCATTCGCCTCTAGAATCCTGATATGAGTGCTGCTTTCTTTTTGCCAAAGTGATGCTTATAGTGTCTTCAAAGAGAGGGGTTCATTGCTTTGCTGTGGGCATCCGCTAAATCAAGCCAGGTTGATTCACGATGTGGATTGTAAATATGATCGAAGAATTAATGTGAGTGAAATCACTAAAAAGACAAACAGCCAGGACTTGTTAAGTTGGAGGTTTGCATGTCAGAACTACTGACCTCTGACCAATTGTTAGACAAGGTTTCTTAGGACACACAGGAATTTAGAATTGCCCTCGGGCCTTGTTTATATTAGGCAAGAGATTCCTCAGTGTGGTAGTATGGCTTAAGTCTCTTAGAATTGCTGTAGGAGAAAATACAAATAATGAACCAATAAAAAGAATTCCATCCTTGCAATTAAAAAAACACAGGGAGTTGAAAACAACTGCATAGTATTATTTTCACCTATCAAGTGAGCTATAACAAATAAAAAGAAAGCTGAGATCCATGAAGAGTGAAGTTGCATTGAAAATGATACACTGATGTACTGTTAGAGGTAGAAATTGTTCCTATGTGTAGGGAAAGCAGTGCAGCACGACATGTCGAATCCTGCAGATGGGTCATCCTATTGACTATTATCTTTCTGTGAGGCATATCCAATGCCAAATGTTTGATAGAAACATTTATCCTTTGTGGCATCAACTGCAGAAAATTGAGTGTCTGCTAAGCAATCCTCAAGACTGCTACCTGCCATTACAGATTTGTTTCCTGTGTGATATTTCGTAGACCTCAATTCCTAAAAGACAGGTCGCAGACTTTCCTGTATCTGGAAAAACAGCTAGCACATGGCTTTAGGTAGTAAGCATGCAATACATAGTTTATAATTAGATGTATACTCTTATAATTCAAATCACCTCCTGGGTTAAAAAAAAAAAAAGTTTGTGTGTGTGTGTGTACCTGTGTGAAGACATTGGTCAACATCCACCAAATACATATTTGTTCACTCACTCATTTATTTACTCACTCAAAAAAAAAAGTAACAGGTGCTAGATACCTTTCTGGACACCAGTGATCCAATGGCAGAGCTTTAATCCTAGTGGAGGGGAAATGGACAATAAACATGAAAAATGGCCTCTGAAAAATTGTTATAAGGTGATAAGTAGTGTGGCTAAGACAAAGAATAAAAGGGATTTGAATTGCTGGCAGGAGTTTGCAGTCTTAAAGAGAGTGATCAGAGCCTGGGTCCCTAAAAAGGTGCCATGTGGATAAAGACTTAAATGAGACGAGGGAGTGAACTGTGTGGATAACCGGGAGAAGTATATTCCCAGTAGAGGGAGAAAGGGCAGAAGCGCTGAGGCCAAGGGGTGCCTAGCAGGTTTAGTAACTGCAAGGAGATTCGTATGGCTACAGTGGAGCAAGGGAAGGAGAAGCTATGAGATGAATGAGCCATGAGATGAAAGAGGTCATAGAAGAACAGATTGGTAGGATATTGTTGGATACTGTTGCCTTTGGTGTTGGACCTACCATAATAAAATTGGGGATCCAGTGGGGAGGTTTGAGCAGATGCATGCTATGATAGGACTTACATTTTGATGGGATCATGCTGGCTCCTCTGCTAAGGAGATACTTCTGAAGGACAATGGTAGAGTCAGGCAGGTGGGTGGGAGGCAATGGCAGTAATCCAGGTGACAGGCCCTATGGCGTAGGCCAAAATGGTGACAGTGAAGTTGATGAGAAGGGACCAGATTGTGGATGTATTTATTAAAGGACTGAATAGATTAATTACATCGTGGTGTAGAACTAATAGTAAATCACAAAACAAGCCATGAATCAGTCATACACTTGTGTTATCAGATGAATACTAGATACCTAAACCAAAGCTACAGTATTCTCAAATCCTGAATCTTGTTAATATTATTATAGCATAATTGTTATGGGAATTTTCTACCAAAAATGTTTTGGTTCCACACCAGAATTAGTGTAGATACAGAAATAAGTGAAGAACAACCTAGCCTAAATCAAGCTACAGATGCTATGGGACCAGATGGATTCATTCCCTGCCTGGGACCCTACAAACAAGAAGATTTGCAGGACCAGTGATTTTAAATTATTGACTCAGTAAAGGAGCAAATTACTCTGGGTTGCTCATGAAGAGCTAAATATTGGAAAATCCCTGAATGACAAGTATCTATATGACCCAAGATTTTAAAAGTATTTTGTTCTGACACTTAGAATTTTCTCGATCCTTTGAAAAGAATCTATGAACGTTAGAGCTCCATGGGTGACAAGGTTTGTGGAACATGGAGAGGGTTCAGAGGACTGTTACCAAGATGATTAAATCATTGGAAAATAAGGACTATGAAGAAAGGTTAATGGAACAGGGATTGTTCAGCTTGGAAAATAGAAGACCAAGGGGGATTTAATAATGGTCTTTAAGTGTATAAAGAGCTATTACACAGAGAATGCTCACCAACTGGTCTCAATCTTCTCTTAGGACAGAACAAGGAGAATGGAGTATAAATGGCATCATAAGGGATTTAGGCAAAATACTAGGAAGAATTTCCTGACAAGGAGTCTTGTGAAGCATTGAGATAGGGTGCCAGTCCAGGCTTCAGCGGACCCTGAACCCTGACAGTGTGCCTGGGATTCCAAGCGTTTGATCCATTAATGTCAATTCCATATATAATTCCTGAGAGCTCACTGTAGGCAAGGTACCATGGGCTTAGATATTTTCTATGGAAAGCCATTGTCGCAATTCACCTATTGACTTAGAAGGAAAGGAGTATGATTTGGCTTATATAACTAGCGAGTCAGAAATTCAGAAATCAGGCAGCAGAAACAGAACCCAGTGACATGCCTTAAGACCTGACTTTGGTAGGCAGGCGTTGGTAATATAGTAGAGGAGGAAAGAGAGGTGTAGAATGTGGACCTGCCAAAGGAGATACAGGTAGGCTTTGAGAGGTGGCTGGGCGAGATTCAGTCATGAGCAGTGACAGGGAGGCTCATGCCACACCAGCCAGTCCCATAGGTGGGAGGAATACAAAGCAATCGAGAAAGACAGGGATACAAGAAACCTCTGGACCTCGTCTAATTTAATTTCAAACCATGATCTTTACTTCTCCCGCTATAAGTTTCTTCCCCTCAGGGATGGAATGAGGTCTGGCCTAGTTGTTTTCTCAGACACTTTTTGACAGCAGTTGGATTGAGAAAGGATTTAGCTCCAAAAGAGAGGGTCTGAGTTTCTGTTTGATACCAACTCATCATTCCCTATAAGTTTGACTCATCTCCTTAATCTGTATTTTGCTATAGAAGGAATATGTGTTCTTCTGAGCTTATGTCTGGTCTCCTTAACACCTGTGAGACAGTCAATCGATTTCTTAATCACCTCAAGCTTTAAATGTTCTCATCTGTAGAGTGGAGATAACTATTACCTCAAGGAGTTCCTGTGACAATTCCTTTTTTTTTAGAAAGGAGTTTCTGTGAGAACTGAAACGCTTAGCAGGGTACTTAGCACCTAGTAGGTACTCATCGCCTGCTAATTCCCTTTATTTTTTCCATGTAACAAACCTTCAGTTGTAAAATGACATTATTTATTATCCTCTCTCTGTTAAGCACCTTAAATCTTCGCTTCAGCCCCAACCCCTTTATTTGGTTAGTCGCCTTAAGTCTGGTTCACGTGGTAAGGCATCTTGGTTGTTCCGCTAAAGATATTCTCAAATATACTAATACCTTCCCTAGGAAATGGGCTACTCTGAATGGAACACACAATCAAATATTATCCCATCTCTACAGAGTACAAAGTCCTTCCTTGATGTCGAAAATATATTTCTATTAATGCATTGTAAAATTGTATTGCTTTCTTGACAGACACATTCTACTTTTGACACAAATCCTGAGGAATTTTTAGAACCTGGGTTTTCCTGGGAGATGTTCTGAAGTCTGGTTCTTGCCTGCAGGTAATGTCCTGGAGCCAGTGATCAGACCTGGCTATCTTGAGCCCAGTGGACCTGTGATTCTCAGAGGCTGAGCAATCCTGAATGAGCAATGTAATGTCCCAAATATTTAATTGACTTTCTAAATAACACAAAACATAACACAATATACCATATTCCCGTGAGTCTGCCCATCAGTCAGGTTACCATGACAACTCTTTCTTTACCGAGAACGTTCTTGGAAGAGCTGTTTGTATTTGCTACATTTAGTTCCTCCCCTATCAATTTCTCATCTCAAAGTGCTTTCCTAAAGGTCACCCAAGACCTAATTATAAAACTCATTGATTTCTTCTCAATTATTTTTCTCCCTAATCACTTGTGGCATTTGCCATTACTGCCCATTTGTATCAGTATGATTCCGACCCAGAAAAACAGAAAACAAGTGAATATTTAAAGCAAACACTTGAATGCAAGTGTGTTTCCGAGGGTGACAGAAGAAATGAGAAGTCGAAGAGGACAGTGAGGTCCCCCAAGATCAGCAATACCAGAAACCACAACAGCCCCAGGCTGGAGGACTAAGGGAAGAGGCGCGGTTCCCAAAGCCCAGGAGAGGGGGTTACCTGGCTAACACTGGAGTTATAGGGGGAACTGAAGCCACAGAGTGGAGGCAGTTGCTACTTAAGATGCTATCTGAGGCAAAGCAAAAGGAATAAATACTTCGGTTCCCGCCTTCCTTCTCAGCCTTCAATCTTCTGTCAGTGCCTCGAACTGGCGGAGCCCAGCTGGAAGTCAACTCTCAGTGGAGACCAGGAAACCAAATGCAGAGGGCATGACGCTCCACCTCGCCATGCAGAATGGAGCAGGTGAAAGGTGAGGCCCAAGGCGGCCACCGTACTTTTGCCATTTGACATTCATGCTCACTTAGAGGCCACATCTGTATCCCTCTACCCAGTACGAAGCAAATACCTTCGGTGTAAACGACCCTCGCGTCCTCTCTGCAAACAAGGAAGACAAAAATGCTCATTGGTCATTGTACTCATTCCAATGCTGGAATCCTCCGATGCTACAAATTTTGCTCCATCAGATTCAGAGGCGATGTCTCACGGTCACGTGACTAACTTGTAAAACTTCAGAACTCCTAACGCTCCTCATACAAAATATAGCAGGCATAACTGCATTTCCTAAATGGGTCACGAGCCGTAGCTAACACTGATCACTTCATCGACTAGAACGAAACCTCTGAGTCACCAAAACTAGAAAACCACCAATCATCCTAGAATCCGCTTTCATTTCCCTCATTCCATCTATCATGATTACTGCTGATTGCACTGTTTTAGCCGCTCTCGGATCTTTTACTAACACAGTGATAAGAGTTCAGCTTTCATTATTGTCCACTCGGATACCTGACATCATCAACCAGTTGGTCCCCCTGCCTCCCATATAGTGTGGATTTTCACATCTTTAAGTCTTCGAGAATTCTATTTTCTTTGACTGTAAAGTATGCTCTTTAATGTAAGTCAAATTCAAATGGTACCTCTTTTGTGAAACCTTCTTTGATTCTTTACGTTCTTATCCACGAGCAGATTTAACCACCACTCCCTTTATACTCCTGGTGTACTTTGTATATACTTTCATTATATTTCAGGTGGCATCCTATACCTTTCTGCTTTCTTCTTGGTCTCCGCAACAGACCAACTTTGCTCTAGTACTTACCAGAATATTAGGGACAGACTGGGCTATCAGAAGGTATATGCTGAACAAAATTCTATCTGAAAGAATATATGAATTAATCAAACACTTGACAGATGAGGGCAAATTCTCTTAAGAGTTGGCTTTACATTTCATTGTGGGTATCAACAATTCTACATTTAAGTTAAAATTATGTCGAGCTTATTGTGAAAAGAGTATACCTCCTTACCCCTAAACTCTGGGAACTCAATTCACTTGATTTGCTTTAGGGCAAATATGTTAGGATGAGCTGTGCTACGAGTTTATGGGGAAAAGAAAAAGGCCCAGAAAGAACACGTAGCCTGTCATTTGATGAACCTGGGTTGATTTTCTGGCTCTGCTTCAAGCCTCAGAGATTTGATATAACCATTTAAAGGAGACTATAAGGCGAAATATGTGAAAATCTTATAGAAATACCTGAATACTACTATAAAAATAAGTGATGTGATATAATGAAATTGTTAGAAGTGCAGTATTTGGAGTCAGACAGTTTAGAGGTTTTGTTTTATCTCCTTCTTATAATTTACATGAATTTTGTCAAGTCATATGAACTTGTTGAGCCTCAATTTCCTCTACGAGCACTGAGTGCCACATATTTTCCAAGATGGTAGCTGTGATTAAAGAATAAAATGAATGCAAATAACAAAATACAAGGTAATTAGATTAGCTCTCATTGACAATTCTATTATTATTATTATTACCCATAATCAGAGCATCAAATCATGTCAGTGCAGAGAAATACCAACGTGGAAACTGTTACCAAGATGCAATCATTTCCCAGTTGTCAAGGGAAATTGTCCAAGTTTTATGCTGACACTTCTCTTCAGATCATTTGGCTGTATCATGCTCTGAGGTATCTTTCAGAACACACAGTGTGTTTTAGTTTCATGTGTCACAACATAGGGAACATGACCACGCCATGTGCTATGAGGACGAAGTAGGACGTCCGCATGGAGAACCATAGGCCTGAGACTGGCATGGTGGAGCACAGACAAAGCTTTTGCTAACATCATAATGAAGAGGTGATCTTTTCTAGCCAAATCAGTGTTTGGTTTTTTTGGTTTATTTTTGGTTTTGGTTTTGTGTTTTTTTTTTAACATATAGTGTATTATTTGCTTCAGGAGTACAGGTCTGTGAATCATCAGTCTCACAATTCACAGCACTCACCATAGTACACACCCTCCCCAATGTCCATCACCCACAAATCGGTGTTTGTAAAACTCAATCATGACACAGAATACTATTCTTTTTTTTTTAAGATTTGTTTTTATTTATTTGATAGGCAGAGATCACAAGTAGGTAGAGAGGCAGACAGAGAGAGAGGAGGAAGCAGGCTCCCCTCTGAGCAGAGAGCCCAATGCGGGGCTCGATCCCAGGACCCTGAGACCATGACCCGAGCCGAAGGCAGAGGCTTTAACCCACTGAGCCACCCAGGCACCCCCCAGAATACTATTCTTAATGCTATATCCGAGGTTGGTTCTCCAGTTCTTTCCAATTTTATATGTTGTGAGATCAGCTTTAACTACTGTTACTGAAATTCGATATCTGACAAAGGAAGAAATGAAGTTAGTAAGCCTTTTCTCACTCCTCGTGTGCTTTTTAGAAGTTAGGCTGTACTGATCAGCGCCTGAATTTCTAGTTGGTCTCCATGGTAGTTAAGTATTATATGGTCGACTTGCAAACTGCCTGGTAGAGACATGCATTAAGGAACTTTATGGTTGGATGTAAGATGAGAACAATTTCATTTTTAACAGTGTCTTTAAGCCCAGAAATGAGTATGTATCTCTAAGATGACTAGGAGAGCTTGGTAGCCACATAAAACATATTCTTTATATTACCTCTCTGAGGACGATTTTAGAAGTTATTTTTGCTTAATCCTAAAGATTACCTGGAAGAGATCTCAGTTTTTATAACTGCTAGCTGGAAAAATTATAGAAAACTCAGCATCAGCCAGAGTCAGGAACAAGCATAAGAGAACAACATCAAGATTTCTTAACTGTGAAGTAACTCAAATATATTTTACTTTTTTTTTGTTCAATAAATAGCAAATACTATGGACGGGAAAAACAGAATTCTATTTTTCCCCTGAGACCGAGTTTCAGAATCTTCTTTTTGTCAGTTCTCTTGCAGAAAAGGGATAGACAAAAAACACGTTTCTAAAAGGAAAGGTCTTCAAAACTCTTTGGCTAAAATTGACTTCTGTTTCTGGATGGGATGGTCCAACTGGTGCCAGACTAGCTCTCCTTTCATAAACAACAACGCCAACAGCAGCAGAACAACAACAACGAAACCAGCCCAAACCCAGACCAAACAAACTGGTCCAATTATAGGAAGAAATGCTTTTCAGGCACTGACAGCTAGAGAACCAGACCCACAGAAGAAAAACACATATGTGAGCTCCACAACATCTCAGTTCCGGGACTGGGGCTGTTTTCGCGACGCAGTGCAGTGAGCTGGGGTGTGTAAGAAAGTGCGAGAATAAAAAAGAAAGAAAGAAAGAAAGTGCGAGAATCCCCACTGGGCTGAGGACACAGGTCTCAGACTTTGGGGTAGCTGGAGCTGCTCGCTGAGCAGGTCAGGGAACAAGCGAGGAGGGAGGCCCCTAATGTCTGTGCCAGAGTGATCTATGAACAGTTGACTGTGGGAAGCAGGAAGTTTGAAAGGGGAAATATGAAATCTCTGTGATTAAACGAAAAAATGAGAAATAGGAAATATGAAAGGCAGCGTGTGAAGTATGATGTTACAGTGTTCATTAGCTTTTGAGAGGGTAACATATCATTCACCCTGAGACAACCATTAAAATATAATTAAAGGAAATATATCTGAGAAGCCAATATAGAAAATAAAATGGAATATTTTTAAAAAATAGGCAATTCAACCAAAAGATGAGAAGAAAGGAGCAATGAAAGCACATAAAAAGATAAGAGGCAAATGAAAACACACTCTACAATCAGAGTTAAACCCAACCATTTCAATAATTGCATTAGAGAGAAATAAACACATCAATCAGAGATTGTCAGATTAGATGAAAAAAATCAAAACCTAAATCAGAATTGTTTACAGGAACACAAGAGACTTTAAAGACACGGGGCACCTGGGTGGCTTGGTCAGTTAAGCGTCTCCCTTCCACTCAGGTCATGATCCCAGCGTCCTGGGATGGAGCCCCGCACTGGGCTCCCTGCTCAGCAGGGAGCCTACTTCTCCCTCTCCCTCTCCCCCTGCTTGTGCTCTCTCTCTCTCTCTCTCTGTCAAATAAATAAAAAATTAAAAAAAAATAAAGACACGAATAGGTTGCAAGTAAAAGGGAAGGAAAATATATACTATGTATACAGTAAGAGTAAGAAAGCTGGAGAGTTTATATTAATATCAGACAAATTAAACCTCAAGACTGAGTATCGTAAGAGATGAAGAGAAACAGCTCATAATGATAAAATGGGCAGTTTATCAAGAAGTCAAAATAGTCCTCAATATGTATATACTTAATAACAGAACACCAAACTTCATGAATCAAAAATTGATAGGACTACACCCGCCAACAGATCATCACAATTCTAACCAGAGACTTTGACACCTCTGTCAGTAATTGATAGAAGTCGACCAAGTCATTAACGATATAGAAAATACAAAGAACTCTAGCTACCATCCATATCAGTGAACTTATGGATGTTTATAATATGTTTCTTACATTATCTTAATTGAATATTGTCCACACTAAGCCATAGGAAAGGCAGGTTAATGACTCAGAATTACCAACCCAGCCTTGCCTCTTCGCCGGCCTCATTTATCAGCGAGCATCTAAGCTACCTCAGCACGCAGTCTCCTTTGAATTTTGATACATTTGCCCCTGACTGGATTTTTATGCTGTTGTAACTCATTCCATATCTCATAACCAGGATTGGAGTGTACTAGATAAAACCTTCTCTTTGCCTTCAGGAAATTCCTAAACTTTGGGGGTAGAAAGTGGAGTCCCACGACTAGATGTCTCTTGGATAGCCTTTCGCGAGGATACTTGCGATTATCCACTAACTAAAAAGTCTCCCAAAAAATACCAGTTGGCTGGGGCGCCTGGGTGGCTCAGTGGTTTAAGCCGCTGCCTTCGGCTCAGGTCATGATCTCAGGGTCCTGGGATCGAGTCCCGCATCGGGCTCTCTGCTCGGCAGGGAGCCTGCTTCCCTCTCACTCTCTCTGCCTGCCTCTCTGCCTACTTGTGATCTCTCTCTGTCAAATAAATAAATAAAATCTTTAAAAAAAAAAAAAAAAATACCAGTTGGCTTGTTATCAACCGAGAACCCTGAATACCTATCCCCAAGTCACTTTACGAAGACCTGTGTCTCTTGTAGGGCAGGGAGCTAAACCCAATGGTTACTACATACCGCAATAAAACGTCAACCACAGTTCTATTCCTAATCCTAGATCAGACGAGATCGGGCGCGTTCAGGGTGGTATGGCCGTAGACTCTATTCCTAATCCTAAAGCCCACATTCAAACTTCCTCTCCTCTGAGGCCTATAATTTGCATCATCTCTGCCCATTTGGCTGATGCGATAAACACTGTAACCACCTCTGATGAGTATGAAACAATTATATGCCATAAAATACAGCCATCTGCATCAGTGTGTGTCTTGGATTATTGTGGTGGAAGCAGATTCCCTAATGTTTTCTTTGAAACCTACCTGCCTCTGAATCATTTTCGGATTGCTTTGTATGAATTCATCATCATTTCCAATATTTCCATAAATTTGCATTGCTGATGTTCCTCCCATTTGTGATAACGGTGCTATTCGGGATGTCTTAACGCAGGTACGCTTCTCTACATGGGTACTAATACGACGTACGACAGCTCATCCAAGGCAAAGCCAGCTTTCTCGATGAATAGATAATGATGGAAAAAATACTTATGTCAAGCTCCTCATCCTCAAAGCATAAAAAGTCATTACAAAACCATCAAGAAACAAATTTTGCTTAAATGTCAACTGTAGATGAGATTTTGCAGTCGTTTTTTGAGGAATGTCTAATGCCTAAAAGCGCTTCATCGAGAGAAGGTGGCCGCCAGAGTTTTTAATCCTTGTCATTTCTAAGTTGCCAAAGAACTCTAAAACATATTACCTCAAGAACTGGCAAGGATTGTAATGTCACCAGGATTTAATTTGCTCTGGGAAGCACCTTGCTGTGGGGTTGCAGGGTGGGAGGCATTAACACAAGGTTTGACTTGGGAGCTCTGAGTTACAAGGCGAGTGTGATAAGATAGAGAGGAGATAGAAGCATTCCATCGTTCTGACCTCTCTGAGCAAACGAAAGATTAGCCAAAAGACTTACAGAAAAAAATGCCTTCCTGTCAAAGTAAATGGAATTCAGGCCTTATTTTCAGAGATACAGTATGCTGTATTAATGTGCTTGGCTATCCGGTTCAATTCACTCTGAAGGATTTATTAAGGAACCTGAAAATGTGTATCTGTACACACACACACACCCCCCCACACACACCCTGAGATTATATTGTTCTATGCAAACACATAAATACAAGTGGTATTGAGCCATATCAACAAAAGAAAACAGCATTTTCACAGAGAAACTGGCAAGGATAGAGCACCAGAGGGATTAGCAACCGAAGAGTTTTTGATAGGCATGATGTAATTTAATAGGATACCGCCTTTTACTTCTGTTTCTGAAAAGTCACCTTGGAACTACATGACCTTGGGGAGACAGTAGCGCAGCGAGACCCCCAATCTAAAACCCAGGCGGTATAGTTAAAGACACAGGTAGAGGAGTTTAATGATCTGATTTCTTGTGTGAACTTGTTTCTTTTGAAGTAAAAATCTATGAATGTTCAAGTGTAATTTGTGTTAAGCATGAGGTTGTGACACGGTCTCTATTATGTGTTGTAGCAAAGTACAGAGGTATTTTCTCCGTCTCTCTTCCTTCTGGCAGTTTCGCACAGTACTGACAGGTTATTCTGCTACTGCCTACCACCCTCCCCAGTTTTTTTTTTTTTAAGTGGAGGAAAGTAAGGCTCAGAGAAGTTAAATAACTAGTCTGCATTCACACAGCTCGTGAAAGGTAGCAATAGGACCCGAATACAAATCCGTCTAGCCCCAAAGCAATGTTCTTTATACTCGATTCTTTTGTGGCATGACAATCAATGCGGAAAGTGACAGAATTTCCATTTTTAAAGGGCCTCTCAAAGGCTGTCTAGTTCGATGTCTGCCACCAGCTGTTTTTGTCTCTGCTGCAGAACCCCGATTTGTCGACCCAAAGGCTATGTCTTGGAGGGAGGGGGAGAAGATGTAGGAGAATCCAGGGCTCCACGTCTTCAGGGGCATCAGGTCCCCTGCAATCCCCCAGCTGCTGGGGCTCTGTCCTCGGAGTCCTGCAGGAGGTCCTGGGTTCCAGCTACCCAGCTATATCGCCGAGGCTCCATGAGGGATTCAACCCAAACCGCAAGGAGGGTGCGCTTCTTGAGTAACAAGAGCCTAAAGGCTGTTGAGGGCATTGAGGCCAGAGGGTTGGGAAGCTGGCTCTGGATCTAGGAGCGTGGGGCTTGAGTGGTTAAAGTTGTACTAGAGGGTACCATGGTTTTACTCGAGGGTGCCATGGTTAAACATTTTAGTTACTTGGACCAGGACAGCACTGGGCCCTGGCCCGCTCATGCGCTGGCCTTGATAATGCCCCACATTTTCAGGTCTAATCTCATTGCAAAGTTTTCCCATGAGTGTAACGTGCAAAAGGGCAGGCTTCCTGTGTGACTTCTATAATATTCTGTGGTAGTTTTTCTCTTTCTGCTCTCTGTCTCTCTGTGTCTCCCTCTATCTTGGTCTCTCTTTTTCAAATAGGTTATTGTTACATTCATAGAGCTGTTTGATCTGTTATATGAGAGGATTCATATTTTTTACCAGACACTGTATTTCAGTTAATACATTAGGGTTGTTTCTTAGTTTTGCTTTTGTGGGAGTTGTTTTGTTTTGTTTTGTGGGGGAGATTTGCTGCATTACATTAGTGGATTCTGCTGAACTCTCTGTTTACATAATTCCTGAGAGTTTTTTCAACAGATGTTGCTACTACTTACTTTCTCCTTCATTCTTCAGTTACAAAGCTGAGATTTTTGATTCCAAGTACCAAGGCTCCTCATATCCAATACACCTGGGCCCCATGGCACTAGGCTCAGAGATTTCATCATATTAAATTCAGTTCATTGTTCCATTGTGTTATTTTTTTAAGTATCCTAGTAGTCAATATTTTTCTATTTTCAAATCATTCACAGGTCTGTTAAATGAGTCTGCCACATTTTCATTTAACTAATTAAGAAAAAAAATAAAAAACATCGACTAAGAAACGTTTTCCAACAGAGCCTTGCATCATGGCACTGTAGACTTTTCTCCAGATGGATACCCATGATTAAATTGCATAGCTTAAGTACACTTGTTCATACAGGTACTGATTTACTGAATTCTTCTAGCTCTTAGTTTGTATGTTTTCATCTTGCCCTCAGAGGGCTCATGATAGGTTTTTTTCAGATGCCTTGCTGAACCCAGGATCATGGTGACTTCTGTGGATTCTGTCTTTGCGTCGTGAGGGTTCAAAGGTCGTGAAATCTCAAAACTGGGGTCCATTCTTGGGGTGTGGGGAAGCCATGGTCATGAATTAATTCTGAGTGTTCAAAAGAGTCTGATTTGGTCTGAAACTGACCAGGAGAGACTTGCTGACCTAGAGTGGGCTCACATAAGATTTAGATGACCTCTGGAGCATAGTGTTAGTGCCTCTTATCTGTGGTTTTATTATTTATCCTGAAATCTTTTATACTAATTTATGTCATGTTATAACCTTCACGTTATAACCTTCATTTCATGCTGTGATGGATAAATTATATGGAGGATTATTATAATTATATTATATTATATTATTTATAATAATAAATTATTATTTAATTTATTCTGAAGGTTCTCCAGTTTGCTCTAGGAAGCAAGGCTGATCATACCTTTTATGAGTTCTGATGGTTAGTCCGAGAGTACTGATGACTTGAGGTGACTTATTATCAGGATTCAAGTAGAATGAGTTCAAGTTTTCAACACCCTCCACTTCCTGATAGCCCCCTCGCATAAATATATCAGAAATGCTTTACACTAAAAAAAATAGTTTTCACTAGTTATAGAACAATTTTGATTCCCTACTCCTGAGAATACATGACAGCAGGCATATAAATGTAATTTTTAAAATTGTCTTTAACCGGTGACCATGTGTATCAATCTTGCTCCTCTCTAGAAACTTCTTGCCCTTGGAACGTCTGCTGTTTCAAAAGAAATGAGAGACCCTAGAGAGACAAGAGGTTAACTCATGGTATTGGCATGAATTTAGTTTTTATTGTTTAAAAAAAATGATGAAAGTTTCTAGTGCCAGTACTTGAAATTGTGCTATCGCATGGGTGTGATTTCTTGGCAATTTGGGAAAAAATTTAAATACCTATGTAGTCACATTTCAAATAAGTTGGGAAATTTGTGAAGGAAAACATCACATTTTATAGTTTACCGTTTCTCATTTTTGTTTAGTTAATTGTATACTTTGCCTATTGCCTGAAATTCACTGTCATAGTTGTCAATTTCGGTACATCCTGTAGATGCCATGAGTATCAAGTAGACCTTTTTCAAATTGCTTGCTATCACATTCATTATGTTACAGTGGGAAATTACTTGAGTCAACTCTGACTTCTCATTCACATGGGCTTGCATGCAGATTGTTGGAAATTATCTTTCTAGCTACAGAACCTAGCATCATCCTTGCATTTCCTCTTTGAATATTAATGTCTTTCATTCAAACGTTGGTCAGTCTGGCACCTGTTGTCAAGAAAGCCTCTCGTGCTCTTCTCTGCCTCTCTGCTGATTGCTTTTTCGTGGATCCTGCCCTCCTGTGCCCATTTTTCTTCATTGAAATGATAAATGCATCTGGAGTTTCCAAAGCTTGGCAGGTAATTTTTATGCTTAGACAACACTCATAACCCTTAGATTAACCTGTTAACCAGGCTTATGGTTAACTAAATTTATGGAAGAGATATTTCATCAAGTGTAGTGAGACATTTATGACCTTCCAAACACATATTTAATGATTTGCATCTCTGATTCAACCTTGTTGAAATCTATCAGCTGTAGGAGTGGTACTGTCTCGTACATGGATGCATACATTGCATTTATTCTATCTCAACTACTGAACACTGTTGAACCTGGCACAGTCCAGGTCTCTTGAGTGTGATTAGCTTTGTTATTCTTAATTTTGATTTAACAACTTCTGTGTGCTCTTTTATGGAAATAGGACTCTGAATTCCTGTGTTGCTGTCCCCTTTCTCCAGTTCTTTCTGATTCCAGTGTGTTAATCTGAACATGGTTCTCAGTTCTTCCCTCCTTTTGACAGCTTGATTGATCTTCTTCCACAGACCCTCTAAATTGACTCCCATTAAGCCTACCATTGCAGTATAAATTTAGGATTTGATCTTGAGAAAAGAGTTCAGATCAGGAAAACGGCTTTAGGAACCATCCACGTAATACCAAAATTTTATAGAAGGGTTTATAATGTACTAACATGTATGCTATCTCATGTGACATTCTGTAAGAGTCATAGAGGTTAAATGGCCCTCTGAACGTCACAAAGCCAATAAATGACAGAACCTGGCCTTGAGTCAATTCTAATTGCTTTTTCAACACTGCAGTACAACTCTGCAGTGAGACGATCATTACCACCTTACTAATCTGTCTCATAGCCCAAGTGGAGAGACGTCTGGGTGGGTCGTAAAGCTTAATATCTTAATATCTTAATCTTCTTAATCTTAATATCTAATATCTTAATCTTCTACCTTAAAGACCTTCTGCCAGACTATGGAATACCTCTTGGAAATCCTGGCTTTTCTAGAGAGGTCGTTTTCTAGAGCCATGCTCCTCAAATTTAAAGAGCACACAACTCCCTTGGGGTTCTTGCTAAAACTGAAATTCTGATTCAGGAAGTCTGGAACAGGGCCTGAGATTCCACATTTCTAACAAGGTCTCAAGTGACATTCATGCTGCTGGTCTGGAGACCTCACTTTGCGTAGTGAGGCTAGAATTTTCTGGGTGCCAGCCTCACTACAGAATAGGAATCATAATCAGTATTCTCCTTCCATTCCTTCATGGGTAGTTCTGCTTCGGTCATTAAGGAGGACCTGATGGTGGCATAATTGAGGTCGCTCTTTCTCTGGGCTTCCGGAGCCCTGCTAGCTGGTCAGGAGCCGCTCAGTCCAATACACCGATTGTGTGTCCTTGTCTTCCTCCATGAAGAGGAGAGGTCAATCTTGTGCTCTTCCTTCTTGCTTTCCTGACTTGACCTTGTACCTGACGACAAATGCAGAATTCAATCCCCCTGATTTCGTTTTCCTTTGTCTCCCAAAAGCTGGTTGATTTTAAACAAATACACCACTGCGATTTTATGCTCTGCTGCAGCAGCAAGCAAGCCTTCCACGGAGCCAGGGAATGAAGCCTCTATCTTCAGTTGCTTAGGTAATTACTCAAGGTCAGAACAAGGTGTCTTGATACCTTGTTACCTGAATAAGGAATGAAAGCTCTTTAAATTCCCCAAGACTAAGAACAAGATTGGGCCAGGGTCAGAGATAGGACCAAGCATAGATAAAGCTTCAAATGGCTCAAGCTGTGTGGGAAAAGACTATAGGAGCACAGAGCTAGGCAAAGACTTAGAGGGTCTAGAGGGGTTTTCGTCCTTGATGGTGCATTGAAATCAACTTAAAAGCTTATTTAAAATGCAGATAGATTCCGCTATATGTTAACTAACTGGAGGTTAAATAAACACTTGAAACTAAAAAGAAAAAGAAAAAAATGCAGATAGATCCCTGGATGTCTCTCCCAGAAAATCAGAGTAAGTAGACATAGGGTAGGACCCAGGAATATGCATTTTTAATAAGCACAAATGGTATTCTGGAACATGCTGTAGAACCCACATTTTGAGAGGTCCTGGTTTTTATGCAATATCTAAAGGCAAATTCTTTTTTTGAGCATTTGAAAGGAATGTTTGGCCATTATAGAATAGACATACATATAAAATTATCTTAACTCTAAAACACTCCCCTTCATAAGCAAACAGTATTTTCATTCGGCGTTAAAAGAAACATTCACTTAATCACCAGTGGATATATTTTTAGGGAAACTATAATAGCATCACAGAAGTTTTTAGCTCTATTTGCTTGGAGCCTAACTCTAACAAATGTTAAAACCTTCTAAAGGATGAGCTTAGGAGAAGTCTTAGGTACTAGAAAAGCTTAGTTCTTTCTAGTGACATCTGAATGTCCTTCAGGAACTCAAGAAGAGAAATATCAAGCTAGGGAATAAAATCTATGACAGCAAAATAAAGCATGAGGAACCTCTCCCGAAGGTTATGGAAAAAGTACAAAGGAATGGAAATAAAAATAGATGTGTCATAGGTATGGAGGACAAAGAAACAGGATTCAATGCAAGGGTCCTAAGTAGGTGTTCCTTAAGTGGAGAAAGACAAATATACCAAAAAATAGGGGTAGGAGAGTGATATCGGCAAGATGGCGGAGTAAGGGATTCCAGCTTTCATCCTGCTAGAAAAAATACCAGTTGGACAGCTCTCCATGAACCAAAATAGCTCTGGGAGAGCTCTGGAGTCCAGTTAAGAACCTGCAGCAACACCGTGGAGCAAAAAACCCAAAGAATGGCCACATAGAAAGGGTAGGAAGAAGAGTTTTCTTTAGTCTGTGTCATCTCATGCCTCAGGCCAGCACAGCTCAGTGCCCAGGGGGATCTCCTCAGCCAGCCGGCAAGTTCTTCTCAGCTGGAAAAAGGAGATCAGGGTGAGCGACCAGCTTACTCAGCCTTTCAGGACCCTGCTGGAAGGACCCACCCGGGTTTCACCCTACACAGATCGGTAGGGATCGGCAGAGCTGCCACGTCTGCAGATCTCTAAGAGCGAAGAAGGACGGGGCTGTCAGCACCAGCCCTGCAGCCGAGCCAGCATGACCCCCAGTGGCCTTCTTTGCAGAGGACCCCGGCGGCTTTCACCACGGAAGACTTAACAGTCCCCACAGCCACCTCACCCTCCCTGCAAATTTCACCGCTGTAGATCCTGCGGTGTTCGCCACCGCAGACCCCAGCTGCCCCCTCTGCGGTAGACCCCAGAGGCTTTCACTGCTGGGGAATCCAACAGCCAGTGCAAGCGATGCAGATGCCCCACAACTGTCACTGCTGAGACCAGACGACCCAGACCCCGCCGCTGCTCCCGCCGCAGAGCACGCACGGGAGGACCACTAGCACAGCTGAGCGCGTGCGCACGCAGCCGCCCGGACCCACGTTGGTAGCCCTAGTCCCTGATGCCATATGCCCATCGGGGACAGCCAGCCCCAGCCCCCACTGCCGTCCGCCATGGCCCTTGACTAGCCAGGTGCATTTGACACTGGACCCAGAGGCACTGCAGAGGACCTCAGCAGCCCTAGCGGCCACTGCAGACCTCCCCCACAGCTCTCACTGCTGGGGAGCACTGAGTTGCCGGGGATTGGTACAGTCCTACGACATATATCAAATTCTTTCAAATCATTCACGCATTTTTTTAAAGATTTTTACTTATTTGAGAGAGAAAGAGAAAGAGAGGGAGCACGCAGGCAGGGGGAGAAGCAGAGGGATTGGGAGAGAGAATCCCAAGTAGACTCCCCATCAACTGCAAACTCCTGCTGGGGCCCAATCCCAATACCCCAGATCAGCACCTGAGCTGAAATCAAGAGTCAGAGGCTTAACGGACTGAGCCCCCCGGGTGTCCCATTCATGTGTTTTTTATTTTTATTTTTTTTAATATTTTATTTATTTATTTGAGAGGTAGAGAGAGACAATGAAAGAGAGAGAGCATGAGAGGAGAGAGGTCAGCGGGAGAAGCAGACTTCCTGCTGAGCAGGGAGCCCAATATGGGACTCGATCCCAGGACTCCAGGATCATGACCTGAGCTGAAGGCAGTTGCTTAACCAACTGAGCCACCCAGGCACCCCTCATGTGTTTTTTAAAACAATTTCATTTTTCAGACACCTGGATGGCTCAGTCCGTTAAGCACTGGACTCTTGGTTTCAGCTCGGATGGTCCTGGAGTCGTGGTATCCAGTGCCCAGCTGGGCTCCACACTGGGGGAATGGGGGTCTCCTTGAGATTCTCTCCCCCCCCCTACCGCACTTGCTTGCTTTCTAAAATAAATGAATCTTTTTTAAAAAATTCATTCTTAGGTAATAGAGATTTCGACAAAAATGTACATGGAGAGATATTTTCCCAAATTATATGTAGTGGAACACTCGTCTATTTTTTGTTTACATTTGTCTTTCATTCTACTCTCACATGATGTCCTATCTCCCGGCACTCCATACACTGCCACTGAGAACACTAATCTGTCCTCTCAAATAGCTCTTATTACCAAAGTATTGTGATGACATCTTGATTTTCGAAGAGGCTTTGTTTGCTCCTTCATTTGTTTCTTTCCTCAGTAGTTGAGATTCCCGGAGTGCTGACCCCAAGTTAGGTGAGGTATTACTATAGATAGTCCAAATTTATTCCATGGTAAAAGCACCTGGTGAATCTGGCAGCTGCAACATTTGCAACTGTAATGGTGTAACTATATAGTGTCTGAAATTGTACATAATAAGAATGCATTTTTATGAGAAAATGAGAAAGATATATTAATGTGCTATTAAGAACTAGGAACATCTGCTTTTAAGAAAGATGGCCCATGCTAATAACCAGTTGAATAACACTCAAGCACAGAAATATTTTGTGGTCTGTGAAATCATTTATTTGAGAAGTTAAACTTAATTTTGGAAGCAGGCCAACCAACCAATATATCATTCATGTTATACCAATATATTAACAATTCTATAAAATTGAAGTAATAATTTTAATTTTCCTTCAAAGTGAATGCTATATCAGCAAATTTAATGAGTAATTAGGTACTGTCAAATTAAATCCATTTTGATTTCTGAAATGCACTCCATGCATTTGAACCATGGTATCACATCTTTTCCCCATTGGAAGCACATGTCCTTAAACATTTTTAATTATACAGTTCAGGAATTACAGACTATATCTCTGAACATTTTCATTCAGTACTGTTAATAGCAGGACACTTGAAACTTAATGTGATTTTTTATATATTCTGAAAACTACATGCATTACTTGCTTTTCTTATTTTTATTCCAATTCTTTTCTGCTTCTGTAGCTGACTTCAACTCCAACTGTTTTGCCTCGCCCCTTTTGTATACCGTCGTGCATTGGCTATCATCTGTTACCCGTCTGACTTGTTTCCTTCTGCCCTATGCCCCTCCCTTAAAATGGCTTGACAAAATATTATGCCCACGACTGTAATTATCTGAAGATTTTAAAAACATTAATAGGCTTCGGGAGATCATATGCATACATGAGATCTCAGTTGGTTTTTAAATACATTAATTTAAGGAGGATAATATATTGGTATATGAAGCTACATTTGCATCTTTGGTAATTTTTTTTTTGCACCTTTAGTAATTTCTGATTTTGATCTTCCACTACCTCTAACTCCCAGAACAAGTGCCAAAGCTGGCTGGTTTGAACATCAAGGTCGACACTGTAAGCCGAGCTTAGTGAAAACTCAAGACATCCCTTTCCTTCTGGTTTTGGCAGAATAAAGGAATTAGAAGAAATGATCAGGTAGTGTAAATCTGCTGAAAGCAGTGTTCTTACGTCCCCTTCTCAATATGGAAGCTCAAAGTGGGTTGGATTGGGCATCACTGTAGAAATACCCGGATGGGAATGATAGAACTTGGAAATACCAAAGTTAACAGCTTGCTGGAGGAGGCTTAAGTCCCTGGGAAATCCAGATTTTGTTCTGGGCCGTGTCAACATGGAGTACACAGGATCAGAATGTGGCTTTAGTAGAGAGAGATGATTGGATAGGTGAATGTGAGGCAGCAGTCCCGGGTCACCGTGGCCTGCTTTTGGTGTCCAGAAGGACAAAACGTTTCTACCTGCCACAGTGAGAGAACGCAGAAGTTCTTTCGCTTTTACCTACATACTATCTCGGCAGGAGGGGGAAGAGAGGAAAACCCTTTAGGGTTTGAATTTTGAAGTGACCATTTCCCCAAGCAGAATGTTCAAACCCCTAGATAGCAAGACACCATCACTTGACAAATTAAAAAGAGCGTCTGCCATCATTGCTATGAGTAGTTCTGTGAGCCTGGGTGATTAGCCATAGACTTCCAAGAGTGGAGTATGAATTCTTGTGCCCAGTGTGTGTGTTATGGATAACCCTTTCAAGAGTAAATTACCACCACATGGAATAATTTGAGCCAAAGAGAGTAAGCAATGGTTGTGAATAGAAATGCTTGGAGAACAAATGCATTTGTCTTCAGAAATCTGCTCCAGCAAAAATATTTGAAAAATAGGGACATGTGGGTGGCTCAGTCAGTTAAATCTCTAACTCTTAATCTCAGCTCAGGTCTTGATCTCAGGGTCCTGAGATATTCAACTCTCACGGTGAGATCCACACTGGGCATGGAGCCGACTTAAAAAAAATTTTTTTTGAAAAATAATAAATACATCTTTCTCCTCATATTTAGCAAAGCATTCTAATCAGAATCACATTGATAATTTCTTCTCTAGTTAAAGAATTATAAAAATAAATGGACAAGCTCACACTAAGGAATACATTTTTCATAAGAGAATGAGAAAGATAAACTGATTACCATTAAGTGTAACCTCACTGCACCTCCAAGAATAAACTCAATAATTTTTTTTTATGTTTCAAAAATATTTTACATAGCTACTGGAGTACCAGCCATCACTTCTGTGTTCCAAACAGGGAGCGGGATGAAGGCAAAAGTGTTGGTCTTGGCCAACAGTTTCCCTTTTAAGGATTCTTCCTAAATGTGTCCCCAACAACTTTTGCCTCTATCTCATTTGAAAACTATTCATCAAATGGTCACTGTAGCTATAAGAGAAAGAAATTGCAAATATGGTATTTGGTACCCTGAAAAAATTTGGGATTCTTTTAGGAAAAAAGAAGTGGAAAATGGACGTTGGCTAGGTAACTAGCAGTTTCTGGCATACTGTCTTACTTATTACATGCATTTTTGTATTTAAATAAAAACCAACTTGGGGCTTTAGTTTCTGAGTATAGAGCAAGTGACTAGGAAGATAAATGTACGTGAACCTGCCACCTAAACTCTAGGAAGAGAAAGAAAGAGAGAGAGACGACTACGACCGTGTTGCATGTAAAATTTTAAAAGCCGAGAGTAGACATAAGCTGTGCCCCCTCAGGATTTGCCATATTAAAGAATAATTATATTCATGCCGCATTAATTAGAGCATGGAATAACAATAAAACTAAGCAAACAAAAACAGGGAGAATAATCCTAGATTCTAATCCTTTATTTCTAAAAACACTTGTAGAGATCATTGTTCAAAATACCACTTCAAGCCTAGATGTAGCCCAGCATTCAGACCAGAACGTCAGTCAAGACCCATTCTGGCCCTTATATAATTCTCAGAGGGCAAGCTTATGTTCAGCTTTGGGGCAGGGGGCTCCTTGCTGCCTCCCCAGGAATAGTTTATAGTCAGAATTTATTTGTTGTATTTCTGGGGTTTTGTTAATAGGTTTTATTTTTAGAGTCACTTTAGGTTTATGGAAAAATTAAGCAGAAAGTACAGAGTTCCTGTAGACCCCGTCTTCCCCTGTCCACAGTGTCCCCTAATATTGACATCTTGCATCGGTATGGTACATTTGTCAAACTTTGTGAAACAATGTTGATACATTACTGTTAACTAAAACCCCGAGTTCACTTAGGGCTCAGTCTTTGTGTTGTACAGCACGGCAGGTTGTGGTAAATGTTGCGTAGCTACCATTCGTGTCAAATAGAATAGTTTCACCTATCCATTTGTCCTCCACTTTCTGTCTGGTTTTCATGTAATTTTTACCATTTGGCATTGAAGATGGGGTAAAAAGGCTAAGAGAATGCCAACACTGAGCTCTGTATTTCCTTCAAAGTTGGTAACACTGTTCTCAATGTAATTTGGCTCTGACCTCCTCATAAAAGCTTTCCAGTAACGTTCGGAATAAGGAAAACACAATAATAAGCATTCAGTAAATGTAGTTTTTATCTCAGCATTGTTATTATGTAGCAGACACTGTGTCAAGTATGCTAACTTCTTTAATCGTCAGAAGAAGACTATGAGGTGGTAGAAATTACCTCTGTAATTAGAATTAGGAAACTGAGGCACAGCCTGGCAGAGTTGTCTTCCCAAGATCCTATGATTATCTCAGGGCCGAGCCAGAGCTGGCTCAATTTTTGCTCCCTGGTCTTGTGATCAATGCATTCACAAAGAGCCCAGCTCTCAGAAAGGTCTGACACTAGATTTAATGCCCAACTGTCAACACCCTGGAATTCCTTTTTTTTTTTTTTTTTTTTTTTTTTACTTTTTAATTTTATTTATTTATTTGTCAGAGAGAGAGCATAAGCAGGGGGAGTGATGGGCAGAGGGGGAACCAGTCTCCCTGCTGAGCAAGGAGCCTGATGTGGGACTCCATCCCAAAACCATGGGATCATGACCTGAGCCGAAGGCAGACGCTTAACACTGAGCCACCCAGGCATCCCAAGATCCTGAAATTCTTAACTTTATCTTTGAACTCATGTTTTGCAAGTAGATCTTAACTGGACAATGGAGCATGAATGTAAGCAGAGGAGATACACACTACGTGGATTTGCTGCTTTTCCTTGTTTTTGCCATTACGTTTAGTGTTTCCAGTGTCCACCAGGCATCTTCCATAACAGACGACTTAGTTCTCAGGACCCGTGCTTGGTTTAATACTTTGCTGTCACCATCTTGAAAACCTTAATAATGTTATCTGTGAACTTGTGTTTTGTAAATGGAGTCTGAAAGGGTGACAGAGCATGTATGTAACCAGAGGAAGGGCACATGGTATTTCCCAATATGTTTATCCACGGCTCGTCCTTGCCTCCTTACTTGCATATAGCATTTGTGACGCCCCTTGAGTTCAGAATTCTGCTTGACCCATGATGTGTGGGAATGAATAAAACTCAAAGTGAGTACAAGAGAAGTGTGTTATGTCAATGAGTAAGCCATGTACTGAAATCCCTGAGAGGCCGCATTTTCCTTTCCTTGTTCTCAATAAAGGAAGACGGCAATAACACTCTAAGAAATAACAACTAATTAACCCTATCACATTCTTCCTTACCCCAAGTTCCCAGTATGAGCCAACAATACACCAAGTCTCAACTCAGGTCTTCATCTCAGGGTCGTGAGTTCAAGCCCCACATGGAGCCTACTTTAAAAAAAACATTGTTGAGTTAGCTTCGTGAAAGGTTCCCACTGTTCTGGTAAGAACAATATATATGCATATATATGTTATGAAATATAAATTGTGTGTTCTTGATGACTCCACATACAAGTTTAATGTTCTCATATTTTTACTTAATGTTCTCATATTTTACTTAAAAAAGGCATCATGCAATATAAAAACAGTAAAATTCATGCCAATAATTCAAACTTTTAATGCTTATTTAGGATGGCATCAGATAACACATTAAAAATACCTTGATAAATCAAGAACAGATTACAGAAAGAAGGAAAAAAGCTTTCCATTTTAGCCCCTTTAATGACACTTTTCTCCTGGATTCCCTTCACTTTCATTTTGCAGTGGGTCCCACAAATTATGTATTCTGCCCTGGGCAATCAGCTGATTCACAGCCAGATCTTTCAGACTCCAAGTAGAGGTTTCCAACCTTTTCACCTCCTGCCGTATTCAGAAAATGATATTTAGAAGGATTGTCAACCCTGGGGTAAACTGAGGAGACCAGTTTTGGCCAGGAATGGCTAAGTTGAGGGCCCAGGCTGAGGGAATGAGTCAGGTTACTCAGTTTTTGTCAAAACAATAAATGATGATGATAGCAAATATATATATATTATATACATATTTTATGTATATATATGTATATATATATATAAAATAGAGAAACATACCTGGCACCTAGAAAATATATATTTTTTTAAATATACATATATATATATAATTTCTCAATACTTCACATATATGTATATATACATATCATATATATATCATATCATATATATATGATACCATATCATATATATATCATATATATACATATATATAGTTTCTCAATACTTCATATATATATATATATATTCATTCCTTTAATCTTCACAATTTGATGAGGAAAATATTATAAGGATCCCCATTTGTATTAAGCTGAATCACATGAAATTGCAAACATGTGACTATTTTGGACTTACAAAAAAGAGTAAGTTCATATATTTAAACTGAAGGGATGAAAAAAACTGCGGGAATAGGGAGAGAAGTACACTGCTCAAGGTCACTCTACTAGGAAATGCCAGAGCCAAGATAAAATGCTCGGCTAGTTCAGACACTAGCAGTATAGCTCTGAAGGCGGGCACCAGGGGCACGGTGTGATGTCACCTTGCAAGGAGAGTTAGATTCTATATTGCCTTGGAAGCAGTTTTTGCCAACATGGCGGCCTGTAGCTAACACAGCAAGTTTGAACCATATCAGTCATTCAGCTTGTTTTTATCAGTTTGCTGTACTGTGTTGTGATACTGTAGTGAGGCAAACAGTTTTACCTTCATATAACTTATCGTCCATCCCATTTGAGTACCTTTCTTTTGAAGCCTACTGCCCCCACATAAGAATTTTCTCGTCCCTGCTCCTAGATTCAGAAGGATGGTCATTAGCGGATGGTGGCTCACCGCCTAATCTCCAGCCACTCCTCAGGCCCAGTTCTATGACTGAGATGATTATTTTGCTTATAATAAAGAGTGAGCTGTGCAGCTGGAGAAATTTCCACCCAGATGCTGGTGTGTCACTTTGAATTGTTATTACAATAAAAAGTTCCTGTTCATATTTGTTGCTATTTGCATATGTGCAGAAGCCACAGTTGTTTAGCCAAACGAAGCCATTTTGTCAAAATACAGCCCGAGATTTGCAAAGCTGTTCCGAAAATAGCCCATTTGTGGCCTCTTATGGAAAAGAAACTGCAAAAAATATGCAGCCTCTCTGATTTCTCTCTCAACGGTCCCACACCTTTTATTGACAATCAACTTTTCTTCCCTTCTTCCCTCCTTCCCTCTATCCCTTCCTCTTTTCATGAAATAGGCCCTGAGAATCTATTCTGTGCCAAGCACTAGACAGACAAAGAACAAAAAGTAACAGCCCCAAAAGAGCTCCAATTTTTGGATCAAGGGTTCACTCAAAAAACATTATTGTTCTCAGAAATAGAACTGTAGAAAAATGAATATACTTGAGCTTGCCACGTGTCTTCTCTCTCCCCTTGCTTTTTTTCGTGCCTTTATTATCACACTTTGTATTCTGAATTAGAATTTGTTTTTGTTTTCTTTCAATCTCCTTTACATGGTAGTCTGTATTCTAGAACCTGAACTAGGACCCGGCACAGAATAGCTACCCAGCTGAATGCGTGCATCTAACTGAAATCACCAGCATTGTTAGTTTACAATATTGGGGGCGGGGAGCGTTTACGTAATATTTAACACACACGACATGTTGTGTGTGGATGAGGCATGGAGGTCCTTCCCTCAGCCAGAATTTCTTAACCTGGTCACTTTCCCTCGTCCTCTTACAAACAGATTATGTTTATATGATTTCATTACACTGGAACATTCTACATAAGCTTTAACTTCAGTCCTGTCCACACATATGCATTGTTATAATTTAGCTAACACTCGTGTTACGATAAACCACATTTGGTTGGGTCTTGTGTTTTACTCTATTTTCTAGGGGGATTCTAAAAATTATAATAAAAAACAAGTAAGAGGGAGGCACATACCTCTCCATTTTATAGAGGAGGAAAATTTGGCATAGAGAATATATTAGGGTTCTGTAGAGAAATGGAATATATATGTATATATATGTTTTAGAGAGAGGCCGTGAAGACCCACGATCTGCTCTCAGTAAGCTGGGAACTCAGAAAAGCCAGTGCTGGGATTCAGTGTGAGTCTGAAGGCTTGAGAATCAGAGGAGTGATGGTCTAAGTCCGGGTACAGGTCAAAGCTCCAAAACCAGGGCCACTAACATCTGAGGGCTGGAGAAAATGGCTACCGTGGCCCAAGCAAAGAGAGTGAATCCTTTCCTCCATTCTGTTCTATTCAGGCCTTTGGCGGATTAGATGATGCCCATGAGAGTTGGAAATTACATGAGAGCAATCTTTCCTCAGTCTACTTACTCAAACGCTCATCTCTTTGAGAAACACTCTCATAGACACACCCCGAGAGTGTGTGTTACCAGCCTACCCAAGTTGATGCAGAAAATTAAATTTACAGAGATGTTACATAACTCAAGTTCAAATGAACTTGCATTAGTTTTCCTCTACGTATTTCCTCAACCACATCTTGTCATCCACGTCCTATTACCCTGTAGCCATTACATGTGATTTCAATGGATAAACTGCATTCCTGAGGTCAACCTGTCCACTTGATTGAGGGAGCCCATCCCCCCCAATAATCTCCTCAAGTATATCCACTCCAGTAATTCTCACCATTTTCAAATGTCGTATTTCCCTCTCTTCTATATCATTCTCAATGGCCCAAAACATAGACACAAATATACATCTCACTTATAGTTCTCAGCATTTCACGCATTTATCCCTCATTCATAAAAAGAGAATGCTTTCCAGGGTCAGGCGATAACCACCACATTTTCTTTGCATTACCTGCAACTTACAGTCCAGCACTGTGAACGCAACAAGAGGGAAGAAATGCTCAACTTGATCATTGTGACTCTAGTTTATATGATGCTTTAACAAACAGACCCTTTTATATCCGTTTTATCTTTACAATAGTCTCATGAGGTAGGTGGTGTGGTAACCCCCCAAATCATGGATAAATAAATAGAAAATCATCAAGATGGAGTGATTTCCTCAATGCAGTTTAGCTAGCCGTGTGCCTAATTCCCTATCTCCTGTCTTAAAACCGCCCCTACAGATGGAGCTAGTTTGCCTCCAGAATGTAGCAGTCTAACCATGCCCTCTTTCTAAACCATACTGCTGTTAGTTCTTAGCACAGTACCCATCACAAGCAAGTGTTAATAAACGTTGGTAGTCCTTTGGGAATCCCTACATGAGCTCCCAATGTGTTGGACTGTCTTACAACCACTCATTGGGTGTCCTCTTTAGCCAAGGGCTTCCCTTTAAGCGAACTGTATCTGGGAGTCATTTGCTTGGATACACACCCATGTGTCCACAAATCAGGTTCTGTGGTGAGGTGAATAAGACCTTCAACTTCCCTCAATAGCTCTCACGTGTACATGTGTGGACACTGTTCTAGAGCCACCAAGCAACTTTAAAGTTGGAGAAAGTAGAAAGAGTAAGGATGAAATTAAGAAAGACGTGTAGAAAAGGGACAGAGCGTAAGAGTCAGAAGATGTTGGTTCCTTGGTGGGCTTCCATATTAGTGGGTTATCTGAAGCTTAGTTTTCTCATTTTTAAGATGGATATTGTGTCAGTCAGGGTTCCCCCAGAGAAACAAAAGCAGACACACACATACACACACACACACACACACACCCCCTAAGAGATTTATTTTGAGGAATTGGCTTATGCAGTTGTGGGGTTGATAAGTCTGAAATCCATAAGGCAGGCCCTCAGTCTGGAAACTCTGGGCAGGAACTGATGTTGCAGTCTTAAGGCAGAATTTCTCCCTTGGAAGACCTCTCAGTTTTTGTCCTTAAGGCCTTTCAACTGATTAGATGAGGCCCATCTGTATTACCAAGGTACTCTCTTTTACCTACAGTCAAATGATTTTATATAACCACATCCAAAAAATACTTTCATAGCAACACCTAGATTAGTATTGGAATAACTGGGTGCTATTACCTAGCTAAATTGACCCACAAAACTAATAATCACAGAGATGATGATGATGACAAAGACGATGATGATAGTGATGTAAATAGCTATCTTTCAAAATTATGAAAATTAGATTCAGACACCCATTTTAAATATCTAGCACAGCATGTAGCATATAGTAGGATCTCAGTAAATATCACCTCAGTAAGAACAGAGGCAAATGCATGAGTGTGAGGAGTTATCTGTCTCATGTCTCTTTTGTTTTTTTAAGATTTTATTTATTTATTTGACGGACAGAGATCACAAGTAGGCAGAGAGGCAGGCAGAGACAGAGGAAGGGAAGCAGGCCCCCCGCTGAGCAGAGAGCCCGATGCGGGGCTCGATCCCAGGAACCTGGGATCATGACCCGAGCCGAAAGCAGAGGTTTTAACCCCCTGAGCCACCCAGGCGCCCCTCATGCCTCTTTTTTAGTCCAGTTACATCTCTAGCTTCATTTGATTCTGGCATAATTTCAACTGTATTTCCTCATGGATCTAAAGCTGAGCTGACTAGGATAAAAGTATAACACCTGAGAGTGATTTTCAGGTAGATATATTATGCTTAAAGAGAGCTCTGTACTTCCCCTGTAGAGATAACAATTCTCATTACTTCCAACCTAGGGCCAAAATCTAATATATTATTATATTCCCATTATACTATTTTAGTCTTTGCTTTCCTATAGGCTACAGAGATTTGTTCCTGTTAAAAGAAGGAGTCCTTCCAGATTTTTGAGGCTGAATGTGGTTGACGCTATAACTTTGTCAAACTACAAATGGGGCAAATACATATGCAGAGAGGATGCCTTTTACTGTTATTTACTTCTCAAGGCGTACCTATATAGGCTGTTGTGGTAAAGTAGAAATAGCCTTGGCCTCCGGATCTGGACAAGAGAGCTTTCATCGTGGTTCTGCTACTTATTAGCTTATATGACCTTGAACAACTTAACCTCTGAATCTGTTTTCTTATTCATTGTCTTAGAAAACTAGCCTTGTCCATTCTGCAAGCTTATGCGTTGTTTTTTTTTTTAAAGATAATGTATAGAAAAACTATCTTGAACACTCGCTCCCTTGAAATGCGCAATAAATGTCGATCGAATTAGAATCTAAACATAACATGGATATTATATTAGAACCTCACCTCGGTGATATAAAGAGCTGAAGAAATGAAGAGTTAGTTCTGCCATAAACTAAATAGCATTTAGTTTGAAAATATGTCAGAAAATCTGTCTTTTCATGGCATTCATTCTAATTTTCAAGATCCATTTTGAGCATAGGTCTCTTATACAGATGATCATGTTTTCTGATTATTCTCTTTTTTTTTTTTTTGTCAGATGAAAGTATTAGGGCACTTTTTCAACAGAGCCTATTATAAGGTTAATCAGAGCTTGGATATAGACCAGCATATGGAACATTGGATGAACACTATCAAGACAAAGGAGCAATGAATAATCAAGGTCAACTTGCCAGTGAATGACCAGATACTGGCAACAAGAGGAAGGGTTACAAACAGAGGAGGTTAGGTTTTAATTGCTAGGCAAAATCAATTGCTTTTTAAGGGATTGTGAGCTGGCGGCAAGAGCAGGATGAAAAACATTTAAAAACAATGAAGGGTCAGACTACCAATTTTAGAACAGTTAAAAAAAAAAAAAAATCCAAGTTGAGAAACACAGTGATACCTGCCTTGCTCTGGCCCCAGTCCTGGGCTACATTTTAACCACATCATTCCCAGTTTACATTCTTCCTTGTGGAGCTTGATAAGTATCTTGGCTCAGAATGTGACCAAAGATAACCTTTTTTTTCTTATTGAATAAAAAACAGCAAATTTCTATGGGTGGAAAAAATGTTCATGTGCTTTAATAAGCACTAATTAGGAGAGATGTGAAACAAGTTTCATGTTGAGCTCACACACATTAAGGAAAATTAAAATGACACATTTTCAAGCTTTTCATATCTACATTTTATATTGTTCTTTTATGCTGTAATAAACAAAGTGTTGCCATCTCAATATTTATACAAATCCTTTCAGGTTTTATTCCATTATTTTTTCTATTAATTTTTGCTTACAGTGGTACTTCATCACTCCTTTTTTTTTCATGTGGAATTTTTCCAGATAATCTTTTTGAGAAGCAAAGCTTAATAGATTTAAGGCTAAAAGGCAAATTACATAGAGTAGAGACAAGCAGACAAAGAGGCAATACACAAAAATCCGGGCACCGTTATTCCTTATCGATGACTTAGATCCTTCCTGACAGTAATGACATATTGTGACTTAATCCACTTTCAATGAGCAGCAAAGTAGAATGAATGATAATCAAACTGTGGACCATGATTTCATGAAATAATAGACCAGAGCAAAGCATAGGTTTACTTAGAGGTATTTTTTCCATCGCTATTCATAGTACATCATCCCAAGGTAACAGGTGATGAGATGTCAAATCTCCAAACTATCTTTCAGGATAAAATGAAGCCATCAGATGTTAGACATTGCACAAAATGACATAATAATTGCTCTAATAATTGAACTCCAATTAAGCTGCATAAATGCTCATTTGCATAACCAGTGCGCAGTATCTGCAACAAAAAAGATCACATCACTGCCCCCCAACCCCCAGCACACACACCTTAAACACAGAAACCTCTGTGACATATCCTTTGAATGTAATTCTTAGAGAGGGATTCTTTTTTTTTTTTTTTTAAGTAATCTGTACACCTAACATGGGGCTCAAACTCATAGCCCAGAGACCAAGAGTTGCATGCTCTACTGACTGAGCCAGCCAGGTGCCTCTTAGAGAAGGATTCTTAAAACAATTGATTTGTGGCTTGGTTTGAATGATATCTTCTCTATCTAGGTTAGTCACTCAGTTTCTTTAAGCTTCAGTGTTTACACCTGTAGAATAGTAAGAATAATACATCCCAATTTTCCACCTAAGTTCAAATAAGAGAATGTATGGGAAAGATAATTGGAGGTGGTAAGGCACTATACAAATGTATTATTAGATAAAGGAATTTTTTTATCCATTGAAGTTTCATCTGTAAATTCTAAGAAATTCTATGGATGAAAAAAAGTATAACAACCATCCCTTTGTCATCTATTTTATCCATGTCCAAATTATAACTATAATATTGCTACAAATACACAGGAACTTAGGTAACTAAGTGTAAGTTGACCCTTCAAAGTAGTTATCTTTGGAGTTCGTATTTAAGTAAACATTTGCTGACTACTTAATATTTACAGGACATTTTGCTAGGCATTTTATAAATATTGCTTCAATTAATACTTACACAGTTCTGACACATAGGTGTACTTACCCCTATTTTGCAAAGAAGAAATGGAAGATGGGAGAGTTTTCCAAGGTCATGGCACGATTTACTGGTGTAGCTGCTATCACTGCTCAAACTTGGGGGAACTGATTGCATAAGCAAAACCTCAGAAAGTTGTTGTTTACACTATGGCATGTGTGTCAAGACTCAAGATAGAAAGGAGTCTTCTATGTTTGGGAGATACGAAAAACAAAAATGGATTGCCAAAATAAGATGCTAGATTTTGAGTCAAACTTGAAAAGCACATTGTGTAATAAAGATTCAGCAAGGTACTAAGACTAATGGTCTTGAAAGTCAAACAGAAGAGTTGACCTGAGTTCAGTGGGCATTGAAAGTTCTTGAATAGCGTAATGTCTTGATGAAACCAGTAATGGAGGCAGATGAGCCTGACAGCATTTCTAGTATTTTAGACCATTTGAAAATTTAAGTCCAAGACTTGAGAATTGATATAATGTTGCAAATATGCCCATAAAAATTCAAGGTTCTTTAAAAATATCTCAATGCACAAAATTTTTAAGAGATATTTGTTCTAATATACTTGAGACATGTACCGTTACTTTATGTAAACGTTGATATGTTTTGATAAATTGAACTTGTCAGATGCCAACCAACCTTTAGGGCTATTTATTTATTTATTCATGAGCAATTATGTATTTTCCATTCTGGGCTGATTTCTTGTTTTATATTTCATGTTTTTATTTATAGTTACATTTTTCATGTTTGCGATCTTTTTTTTTTTTTTTTGATGTACATCAAAGTCTGAATAGTGAAAAATTAGCCATATGAACGCTAAGAGAAAGTTTTGTCCTCAGGGAAAAATGTATGGAGTTGTTGTTTTTTTTTTTTTTTTTTTGCATTGGATATACCAAATACATTAGGACAAGGGAAAATATGTGTTAGATAAAGGAAATATTCTTGACTTTGTATGTGTTTGTGGTGGTGTGTGTACGGAGAGAGACAGAGACAGAGAAAGACAGAGAGAGAGAGAGAGAGACAGAGAGATCAATTTCATTTCAAATCCAAGGCTTTACAGTTTCTCTTAAAATATGAAAAGGCCCGTGAGCTAACAGTATAACATCAAACTTTAGATTAATCGATAATTTAGTATACAGTATTTTCAGAATTGAAAATATCCTAGAATGGTACTGGAAGTTGCCTGCTGTTTTTAAACTGATTGTTGTTTTCACAGGCTTTCTTTTCACTTTCATGTTTGTATCAACTCTCATGTTCTAAATATTTGATCATTACTGTTAACAATTTGTTTTCTATCCAGTGACAAATGCTTATATTCATATTCTTTTTTTATATATTCATATTCTTTATAAATAATTTGGACTATGGATCTTACAAAACCAATTCTAAAAGGAGTAGTGTGAGCTGGAAGTCACACTGTAAACAACAATGTAAACAAAAACACAATGTAAACAACTCGGGACGCATACCTCCTCCCTCAGTGCCCCATAGAAATTACTGGAAGTGTACATATACATTCACAGAGACAAGCCAACCTCAGATCCACAAACAAGAAAGGGTTCTTGTATCTTGGAAGACAGGAGCAAATGGCTCCAAATGGTATCGGAATCAAGCCATTTGAATTGAAATCAGGATGTCTACCTAAGTAGGGAGAAAATACGGAGGGAAATACATCAGCTAGAGATCATCGTTTGCAGGCTTCTGTGTGTGGTAGGGAGTGTACTGGGTGAAGGTGAAGAGAAAGGGAAGAGGTAAAAAAAGATAAAATGAAAATGTGTCCATGACAAGGGCAGCCAGTTATGTTAATATTGTGGTGTTGCCTGTGCCTGCGTGCACGTATGTGTGCTCGTGAGTGTGACCAAAGAGATGCATGAGATGCTAGTCCTGCAAATATTAACTTCGTTATCTCATATGGTGGGATTCTAAATTTTTGCTCTCTTCTTCGTAAGCTCTACATTCTAATTTTTTACAGTAAGCTTATTATTATTAGGTTAGTCATGACAAAAATAAAGATGTGCATGGAAAGATAAAAGAAAGTAGATGAGAGCAGAGCGATGGGCAAAATAGAACAAAATGCACACGCATGTGCACAGACACCCAATCCCCAACCAGGGCAATTGCTGTTCTTCACAGCAGATCACTAGAAATTTGGAGTCAACAATTATAAGCAAAAGATACGGTAGCATAGATCATGCAGCAATTATGAGTAATTAATTAACAATATATGGAAGAACGGCGTAGACCTGGCCCTGTATTCTCCATTCATTTATTCTGAGTGGTAGTAGCATTTGCTTCCAGAATGGTGTCCAGTAAAAGACAAAATTAAGGTTTGAACTGAAAATGGTTTTGATTGTAAGTGCTGGGGCTAGAGAGAAGCAGAGATCTGCCCTCTCTAATTGTAATCCCTTGAAGTGAGGGAGTTGGAGGAAGAAGAAAAGGAGAAAGTCTGATTCTAGTGTGATCAACTATCTTGTTTTGCCTAGGATGATCAGTGACAAAGTTGGGAAAATTCAGGTAAATCAAGATGAGTTGATTATCCTAGCTGATTCTTATGCTTGACCCTAAGCTCCAGATTTAAAGCATGGCCTTCTGGAGACAGGATATTATCTTAGGACACTCTCAACATAGGTGGTGGGACAGGAGAAGTATTAAAGTTTCTGAGGCAACCAGAGCCATCAGGAGAAACAGGGGACTCCCACATCTGGTGGGAAAGCGTACCTGGACACCTACAGGTATCAAGGCAGACTATGATGATTCAAATCCGAATCTTCCCTCAGGCCAACAGTACTCCTTCTTTGACACTAATATTCTAGATTATTTCAGTATGAGACGTTATCATGGCTGTCTCCATTTTCAGATACAGAAACTGGGGTTTAGGAAAGTGTGAGTAATCACCGTAGGTAGGCAGCTATTATATGCCTGTTCCCATGTTGGAACTGAGGTGATCTTATTCCAGAGAACATCCACTGAATATCTTCACAGCAAAACGGTAGCAATGTCTTGATAGGTATGGTGCTTCGCATATTTTTTCTTGATAGTCACATTTATTATGCTTCCTTATTGGAATTACTCTCAAGAGTGCTTATTTCCTCCATGTACAGAGGAAGTATTTCGTATTTCTAGAAATCACAGTGAAAGTTAAAATGAGTAAAAAAAATAAAATAAAATCCCTAGGGAGCTCAGGAGTTGATTCCTAGAGATGTGTACAAATTCAAAATTCAATTATTAGAATAATAAAAACAGAAATTTTGTAGGCCTTTTGAATGAAATTAATGTTTTCTTGGCATATCTGATAACATGTGATAAGAAAAGAGATAGCACATGGGGTGCCTGGGTGGCTCAGTGGATTAAAGCCTCTGCCTTCAGCTCAGGTCACGGTCGCTGGGTCCTGGGATCGAGCCCCGCATCTGGCTCTCTGCTCAGCGGGGAGCCTGCTTTCCTCCCTCTCTCTCTGCCTGCCTCTCTGCCTACTTGTGTTCTCTGTCTGTCAAATAAATAAATAAAATCTTTAAAAAAAAGAAAAGAGATAGCACAGTGAAAGAACAGCTGTCAGTTTGGACGAGATAACCACAAAGAATGTCAACAGCTGTCTTAATTAAAGAGAGTGTCTTGAGTTTCATCAGGGTTGAAGAGACAACCAGGACCTATTTATTCAAGGTTATAAAAATGGATCCCTAGAAAATCAACACTGATTTGAATAAAATGTATGGTCAGGCCTATGATCACACAGTCAACATAAATGGGAAATGCAACCCAATTGTGACAAAGTTGAAAG